>NW_019416235.1:787876-943849 GCF_000390285.2 Anoplophora glabripennis
ATACATATATATATAATATAATATACATAAATATTGATGCTTATATATACAAGGTGTCCCAGAAATAAGTGCCAAAAATGTTAACTCCATATTTGATTCATTAAAGCAACAAATTTTGTCTAGGTAATAATTTTTTTCGAAAGCCTCCTAGTTTTTATCCAAAACAACTTATCAAAAATAATTTGAGAATAGATACGTCATGAAAAATGGAGCCAATATGTTGTAAAATCCTTATAGTTTCCGAGAAAAAAATTGATTGTAATATTAACGTTAGTGCGATAGTGTTTACATTAGTTTTTCAAGTGTCAAAACGTATAGCAACTCAGAGTTGAACAAGACAACATTTGTGTTAGTTCATAGAAACTGGGTAAGACGGGTCGAAATGTATTTGCACGTCGGTAGACAACATTTTGTGCAGTTGTTGTAATCAGGTATTTCAAATTATTTTATTAATTAAAACCACAAATTAATTTTATTAATTAATACCTAGGTAATGACAATACAGAATTACCTGGCCTTAGCTAGGTATCTTTGACATGCCCTTGTTGTTCTCGGGCTAAACTCTGTAGGGGCAGTTCCGCTCTCAGAACAGGTTAATTTCAGTCTGTTTCTAAAGCCACTTATTTCTGGGATACCCTGTATACACATAATGAAATATAGCAAGTAGATTATTACTTCTTACTCGGTGTTCATTTTTAACCACAGTAAAGTTTCCTTTGTTAGGTTCGAATCAGTGTCTAACATCAAATTGCCGTAGAATGTGTGCTGCATTGGAAAATCTATCTGCGTTCACTAGCTGCCCTTGCATAGTCCCAGACTCCTAAAAAGGGCATCCGGTGGCTTACGTAGAATTTTGATTTTCTTGTTCCTGGGCAACCCGCAATAATTATCGGCCACTTAAACACACTGAGTGACGTGCATTGAATTTCCTTGTTTCGTTGAACTGGGAACTATTTACTTTCTTTCCTCATTCATATGCAGCCTGTCTTTGTTTGTATCTTTTCCAATAAAAATAGGAAACGTTGTACCGCACGATGTTTTTCATTTAGAAAGTTAGTCGGCTTCCTTTGTCTCTTATCTTTGTATCTCGCCGTTGAATGAAAACCCCAGCCAAGCTGATAAACTACATAATAAATTTAATACTCGTCAGCGGTGAAATTTTCAAATGACGGAGGTGGTCAAACGTCAAACTTTGTTTGAGGCTACCAATGATGTAACATTTATTGCATGTCGCTGACAGGAACCCGTTTTAATTTACTCAACTGAGGGGAATTTATTTAAATCGTAAGCGGTCTTTTGAAATTAGGATGTTACAGCAATACCTCAAATCGCAGTAGCAACAAAATGGTTTAAAATAGTATTGTGAAATTTTTAGAAACCAATAATTTATTTATTTCGAAAAATACGTTTTAAGTTCAAAATTTTGTTACCTACAATTCATGTATTTGTAATACATGAATATTAAGGTGGCCCAAAAAAAAAAGGAATATTTTTTTCGTGTCTTGTGAAAATATGTTAGTTTATCATGTTTTTAAAACATTTTAGCCAAGCCACGTGATTGTGGTTTGTCATTTTCTGTTACGTAATTCTAACAGGTGCAAGAAGCCTATGCTCCTTACTTATTCGTGCGGTCTGTTTCATTCTAGTGCGATGAATCTCCCACCAAACTTTGTACAGTTACTCGCAGAACACCCTGTGTAACGTTTTATATAGAATTTTACTTACTTCCTCTGTGGGCTATGAATAAATTGTAACAAAGACTTATGCACCGCCCTGTAGATGCCTGGATATGTTAATAAGGGGGTTTTGTTCAGAGAAATAAAATAATTGTATGAAATATATATATATCTGACTTCTAGCAAAACGTTCTAGTCTCTCCCTCCTTGAACTACCGTCGAGTCGAGCCATAGCGGCGCCAGGAGAGAAGACAATGTTTAACACTTATATTTGATCATAGCCCTAGACTATGAGTCCCCATTTCAAACTTTATTAAAAAGAAAACAAGACTATCTAGTTTTACCCCGGCCTTTACCCCAAATTCATTACAGAGCTCTCTTGGAATAGATGGGAAACCTTTTAGCAATTCCTATTAACTTTTTCAGGTTTACCTACATTTTCAGTAAGGCTTATTTAACGCAATGAGATTCTTGCCCTATTTTTATAATGGTTTGAATTTAACCCCGGCTTTATATTCGGGAGGGTCCCTGGTAACGCTCGTATTGAAATAAACAAGCAATTCCGTCGTCTTGATATTTTCCAAACAAACTGATTTGAATTTCCCATAAATAACATTACTCACACGCCGCATGCCCGCGAATAAAAGAAAAAACTTCGTAGGGATCACTTCCTTGTCACTTGAAAAGGCAGAAGCGTATTCATTAATACTGCTGTTCGTCCACAGTGGTCAGTCATTGCTATTAGGAGCGTGAATATACAGGGTGCATCGTTTTGTACCAAAAACTGCGAGTGTCAAGTCATGTGTCAAAAGAATTATGTAGAATAAGGCCTCAGTCTTTTAATATAATACAGCAGATGGTTAAAAAATAGTAGTTTACGAGTAGATTAAAATTGAACGCATAATCTTAACACAAATTTTAACTTTGTAATAAAGAGAGGTTAAAATTATAAAATAGTGTTGAAAAATAAGGTACTTAAAGTTAGTTATGTCTAAAAGATACGTTTAGTCAAGAACCTGCCAAGCAAAATTTGTCGTAATCTTGTCATCTACATTTACGCAACTT
Source organism: Anoplophora glabripennis (assembly GCF_000390285.2). Classification (NCBI taxonomy): domain Eukaryota; kingdom Metazoa; phylum Arthropoda; class Insecta; order Coleoptera; family Cerambycidae; genus Anoplophora; species Anoplophora glabripennis. Next base: position 790,618 of record NW_019416235.1, read on the forward strand.
ATACCCACAGTACGATGCAAGTAATTAATTTATCTTTTCATATTTAAAGACATCCTCTGGCTACAGCTCATTAAAAATTAATTAAAAGAATGGATTACGATATACAAGCTTACAAGCTGTTAGAATTTGAATAGACCAGATACTTACTTTGATTATGTACAAATATGCTTTAAATAAAATAAATAATTTGTCACTAGTATAGAATTATATTCAAAGCACGTCATGTCAAAGGATTAGGGAATGTTACTGGACAGGCCTTGAGTAAAAGTGCTGGGATTCCAACAAACCTGCTAGTGACTTTGGGTTGATCTCTTTAAACACAAAGAGACAGAGAGAGAACTACTTAAATTTAACACTAAATTATTCAGTTCTGCTATAATTGTTCTCGGGCTGGGCTCTGAGAGAAAAAAAATCCTCGAAAGGATCATATACAGGGTGTTCCAATTAAAACTTCCCCTCTGGAAAATGTTTCGGAAATGAATCGGTTGCAAACAGAAAGTATCAACATGAATAGGTCGTACGGACTGAGGGTAATCAGGAAGTTGTCCTGGGTCACATCGCAGTGGAACCAAATTTGAGTCTCAGGAAACTTGCAAGTACAGTATTTCCGAAATCAGTTGAACATGTATAAAAACGCCTAGCAATAAAATTTAATAAGTTTTATAGGCGACCCTAAAAAAGTTTTATGCTAAAGATGAAAAATTATTATAATATGCATGTAATGTGTAAAAAATTTTTATTATATGTTCATTTGGCCAACATTTGGCTACATATTTTAATTATTTATGTCCTCAAACAATTTTATTATACTGATGGTAAATTTCGTTTTGTTCCGTTTCAAAAGGTCTCCAAAATGTCATGTTAGTAAACAAAATATCCCTCTTACTTCTCCCTTGCCCAATTGTAATATGAATGATTAATAGATAGTGCCTATAATAAATTAAAATTACTTAAATTACACCAAATTCCGCATTGCTGCACTGCACTGCTAGGCAATTTGTCAACCACTTGTCAACAGTTGAGATTTATTGCCCAGTCGCCCAGTGCAGCTGTGTTATACACCGTTTGTCAGCACGCGCATTCTTCAACTGGGCGTATACATTTCTACCACCTCCTTTAGTTCGACCAGACCTGTATATGGGTATGGCTAAATAAATATGGGAACAAGTTTTTCAAATATCCTGGTACACAACCTCTTGGTTCTTGAATTGAGATCGGAAAGACTATACTTCAGGAATTTCTCTACCTAGTCGCCGCCGAATCTTAATAATTCATAAGTATCACCCATACAAAATTAATTTGGTACAAGAAATTAATGAAGACGATCCTGGGCGCTGCTGGCAGTTCTTTGAAGAAATCGTGCTCGAAGGAATCCAAATTTTTTGTACTTGATCTGTTCTTTCGATGAATGTATGTCCCAACTGGACGATTTAGTCAATCGACATAATTGACGCTACTGGAGATGAAAGTCCACGCATTTTTTCATGAAACTCATACGCAGCATCTGAGAAAATTGAATGTTTGGGCGGGTATACTAGGAGACCACCTCATAGGGCCTTTCTTCCTACCGGGAATCCGGATGGAAAAATGTATCTGAATCTACTGGAAACGAATGTTTACCCAATGTAGAAGTATTGGAAAATGACAACGCTTTGCCAGAAGAGGATGGGTGGGTTCAGCAAGATGGCGCTCAACCACATTATGCGTGATTTCCTTGATCACAACTTTTCCAAGTTACTGGATAGGACGCAGAGGTTCAATTGAGTGGCCTCCTAGATCGTCAGATGTAACGCCCTTGGACTTTTTTCTATGGGGATACTTAAAGTCGAAAAGTTATGCAACACGACTCATTTGAGGAGCTTCGTCGGCGAATTGTTGAAAAATGTCGCCAGATATCGACCGACATGCTTCGAAATGTTCGATCGGAAGTGAAGCAAAGATTTTGCATCTTTCCATTCATTGATATTTTGTCTTATTCTTTAAGTGATGATTTTATTGTTATATGCAAAGGGCAGTAGCTTCCAAGACATCAAAACTTACGCCATCACGTGCTCCTTGAAAAGAAAATCGACGTGTCTGAGTTTTTTCTTAATTCCGACATTTTCCAGGTTGAAAGTTTTAATTGGTTTGAATTGTCAGTGTTGCAAGAAACAACTACTCCGAGAGCTAATGAGGACTAATAAGTCCGAAACCGGTCTGTGCCTGGTGGGTTAAACTGATGACAAACGATCCTAGCTGTTGCATTAGGTGTTGCGAGTATAATTCAATGCCGGTAGGGGCATATAGCTCTCGGAGTAGTTGTTTCTCGCAACACTGACAGTTCAAACATTGTGTTACGCCCTTTGTGGGTGGCAGTCGTGCAACAAAGTACCTGCAGTTAGCAGGTCGCTTCCTACTGTAGCCATTTGAATAGCACAGTTGGGAGTCCGCACGACAGATGGGGCCATTTGCGCTCCCGCGTACAAGTTTTAATTGAAACACCCTGTATATATTAATTTTAAGTTAGATTTTCTTTGTTTCTATTTCTTTTTGGAAAAAAACTATTAATTACACGTTTAATTTCCGCCCGGTATATTATTAAAGTAACGCAGAAGTAGTAATAAATAATAAAAGTACCAAATTCAGTCTTTCACCACTAACCACCTGCCTGCTATTTAGTTTTTACGTTTGTGCTTCGTGTAGTAATGGCCAACGCAGGCCTTGACGTTAGGCGGAATTATTAATAAATAGTGTCCCCTCAATTTTGCGGACATGTCCACGAATTGGGCCACAAAAAATAAACAGTTCGGTCAATTACGTTTCCAACTTGTTGGTTAGTCGTGACCCCGCAGGTCGATCTATGACGAGCGTCAATTTATCGAACGTCGCATTTACGCCGTATGGCAGGCCCAGGGAAAAAATATATGTGATAGACTTATTTCACTTGTCGCCGGAGGCCGTTTTTGATGCAGTAATTGGAAGGTTCGCTTCCGTGTTCTCGGGTGGCAATTTGAATTGCGGATAAATTTATTTTTTTCGTGAATGGAGGTATTAGTCCGGTCAATCTAGACATTCAAAGATACATAAATTTACAACAAGCCGAAAGTGAGTAAAGTTGTTCAAAACATAATTAAAAATAACATATTAAAATTCCTCATCGTTCCGGTACTCGGAAAAAAATGTACTCGAGGTCAAAGGTAAAAAAAATGGAGTTTCGCGATTTTCAGCGTTTCCACGCCACCTATGAGGTAGTGTACTTAGCGCGTTTTTTTTAACGTGGTTTTCCCAGTAGGCCTATTCCACAGGTCTGTTGTGATTCTGTTTAGTTTGAAACAATTGCATAATAACAGATATTAGCAAGGGTTGGAAATGATAAAAGCGATGGAAATTTAAAAAAAGTAGAGGAATTTATTCGTCTGATTCATAACCTTCAAATACTTTTTCTTGCCCTTCTTCTTCTTCTTCGTTCAATTGAACAGGGTAACAGATGTTGTCTCAAGGTTACACTGGCGTATAAATTAAGAGGTTGGGTTTCATTTTACCTAATATTCTCATAGTTATACTTATGTATATTTTATATTTTAAGTGTAAGTTACAATCACCGATGGAAAAATATGTTTACTTATATTACAGCTTCAGAGATGTATATACGTGGGGTACTTATGCATATTATGACGATTACAACTTTTACAACTTTTCGAATCGTTATATCTCAGAAACGGTGGCTCTTAAGAAAAAAGTATTGATACATTTTTTATAGATAATTATGATCTACAATTTTTGTCAGAGGTAATTTTATGATAAAACTTACCGTTTAGCTGGAAATCGCGAAAAACCCATTTTTTTGACCTTTGACCTCGAGTAAATTTTTATCCGAGTACCGGAACGATGAGGAATTTTAATATGTTATTTTTAATTATGTTTTAAACAATGTTACTCACTTTCAGCTTGTTGTAAATTTATGTACCTTCACTCTTATATTTTGGTCTAATTTGACCGGACTATATCTATTTTTGGGAGATTGCCGAAGCTATTCGGTAACAAATTTATTAGTAGGGCTGTTTTTCAGACAAGTTATACTTTGCATACTTTTTCGGATAATGATGTTCGGCTCAGCGAAAATTTTGGTTAGGCAAACGTATCTCCACAAAAGCAACACTTGACCGACACCTTTGTAATACTCTAATCATTTATCTTTGCATCTCTATACAGGGTGTTTTTGAAATAAGTGCGTTAAAACGGTGATAGAGGGAAAATGAGCAACTTTTCGAGAAAATTAAATAAGAAAATAAACCATAAATGTAAACTGACCCTGTGCATCTTGTGCACGTGCTGTGTGTTGCAGTATTACTCGCGACATTGACCGAGAAGTGGGTGTATTTAACAGTACCGTATGGCATGTACTACGGGGACAATTATTACATTCCTTTCATGTACAAAGGGTTCAGGCATTAAATAACAATAATTTTCAACCCCGCGTGTAAGTAATTTTTGTGTTACTTTTAAACGAGATTTGAATACATTTCAGCACACAAAATTTAAACCGCCATCAGCGCTTTCGCACTGCGGCGCGCGGCAGCTTCGACATCAAAACCAGATACCGCTTTAAATTTGTTTAAACCTTCATGTGAAATTTTTTTTTTTCAATTTAAAACAATGTTTTAGACTATCAGTTGCTTAACAAAAGTTACATATTTTCTTATTTCAGAAACACTCCGTATAGAAAAAATTGTAAGGACCAAAGTTTTAGGAAACTTTCATCTTTAGTTTTCAAAAACTTTTTTGTTTTTGGAAAATGTACTGATTTACTATTATTTTTTTAATTGCATGCAATAAAATAATTTTTAAAGTTAAAATTGACACTATCAAATAAAGTTCTAAACAAAATAACATATGTTTTTACTCTTTTCTCATTCGGCCACTTCGTCACCTGAATCAGTGCTAGACATCTTAAAGTAATCCAAAACAGTATACAGCAGCAACAAAATTAAACCGCGAATTCATATGGCTAGATTTATATGGCTTACGCTGGGGATGCTAGCCTCCGTTGCCTACCGTGAACGTTTGGATCTGGATTGGATTCTGCTTAAATTTAAACTGTGCAGGGTTTACCGTCGTTTATCATTCCTTTGCGGGTAAATAATAATAATAAATAATGTTAACAGAAATGGGCTTTTTCAGCAATTAAATATACCTATACGGCTGAAAAAGTGGCTGAATAAGAGAAAAAACCTTTTTTATTATAATTTTATTTAATAGTACTTGTTTTAACTTTCTTAAATACGACCCAGTTTAATTTACATATTGACCATATTTGAATACCTATGTACAAAAGATTTATTAATTTTACTTTATTTTTATTCATTTTTTTTTCAGGTGGCAAAAATCGAATTCAACTTCTGAGAATCTATCCAGGAAAACAAGGAAGTGTAGTTGTTATCAGAAATTATTTAATTATTGTAAGTGTTTTTAAATTATTCACTACTGTATCTGTTTCGCTACTAAGAATAGACCTTTTTAATAGTGACGTCACATACGCCAAATAATAGGCAACCCCTTGGTACACATTGTCATGAAGAATTACTCAATATTTTTACTAGATCGATTTTCGACCTTATGTAGTTTGGACGTAAGTGCCAGAAAATGGCTCCTTTGTTATAATCTTAAATATTCTGGCAATATTAGAAATATTTAAGAAGTTTCAAACTCCAAATGACAAACTAATAGAATTATAGAATTTATATATTTAAAAATTTATAGAATGAATGAATTGACTTTTATAATAATTAATAAATTAAAATTATATCACTGTTACTGAGCATGCGCATTAAAGATTATTTCATGTAAGCGTAGTAGCCTCGCAACAGGGTATCGTTCAAGGAAAGTTCGGTTTTGGTTAAGAGTATAATACATCACTTGAAGAAAAAAACACTCTATAACACACTGGCACAGTACAACACCAAGAAAAACAATAACAATACTTACAATTAGTAGAACTAGAAAATGCCGAGATTAAACAAAACAAGAGTAAATACGCTAATAATGAGAGCGATAACATATCAACAAGAGCCCACCTGTCTATGAGGCTATTGTTTCCGAGCATGAGCATTAGGAATAACATAAATAAATAATGGTAACATTTTTACTTTAATTAAAAGTTTTTATATCGTTTCTTGTAAGTTTTAAGCACATTAGTGTATCTATTTTACGAAACACGTATTGGTTGTTCTTAAATACTTCCAAATCCTTTTTAAAGTAAATTAAGCCTTGTGATACCAGATCCTGATCCAACCAAAAGCAAAACAGGAAACCTACAATTAAGCTCAGGATTTTTGCATATGCAATTACCCCAACTACGCGAACTGTACAGTTTCTATTTCTGTTTCGAACCAAAAATCTTAAATTAGATTCGGAACATTGTTAAATCTTTTGTTGGCTATTATTGGGAATTGCAAAATCTTGACAGTTATGAGAGATTATTTGGCGCCCATGTAATGTGTGGTCAGTTTAGAAAGTTGGTTTCGATGATAAGTCAATCCCATTATAGTGATTGATTGAATCAAGTACGTTAAAACGCCATTTTAAAAACTTTTCTTGACGCTAACTGAAAAAAAAAAATTTAAAACTGTAGTAAAAAATATTTTAACACGGATTTATATGGGAATAGTTGGTTCGTTCTTTGGTTTATTATTTGTGGATGCTTTCGCATGTGGTAAAAAGGCAATGAAATGTATTGTTTAGAGCTTATTAAAGTTTTTCGATGAGAGGGGATGTGTTGAAAAATTGTGGGTCATATTTTTTGCGGGTCGCGTGTAAAATTCTAGTGAATTTTTTACAACTAAATATAAACCTTATATATTACGTGTAATGCAGAAAGCTATGAAAGATATGAGCGATGTTTCCCTTGGCAAGCTGAAAGAGATTATTGCATTTGTGTGTAAATTTATATTTATAAAAAAGATACATACATAAATTCTGCTTTAACTTGGAAAATACATCACTGTTGTTGTTCCATAAAGCGTCAGACTGTGGATGTTGCTTTAATATTAGTTTGAAAGGAGGGTATAAATATAAACCTATAAGCAGCCGTAGTGGAAGCCGTGCTCTACGTCTGTGCGGTAATGTTGAATGAACTCCTGGAGGTAAAAAATGAGAGAGCACGGCGTCTCATTCTTTCCGCCGCATTACCGGACGATCCGAATAAAGAATATTATTATTTTTTACGACTTTGCGTCTGTTCGATTTCGAGGATTTAGGGGAGTTTGACCCCTATATTTTACGATGGAATCACACTACACGACGGCGCAATTGCATCATGTATTTAAAAAAAAATAATGTGACATCACAACTTTCTCCATGTCCCTTCCCAATAGATTCAGATTTATATTTCACTGAAGCAATAAAGGCGTTGTAAATTACACAGGACCACAAAAAAAAATCGACGAAAGGTCTCCTCGGCCAAACCTATCGTATTATATGTTTTTTGGGTCGCTGAAACCGAATCTGCGACTCATTTGGTCCCATCACATCAGAGTTTTTTTCTAACCTCAAAAAATAGCTGAAAAATGATAAAATTCAACAAAATCAACCCTGCAACCGGTTAAAACCTTATAACTCCACATCCAAATTCCCAAAAATTCGAAAGTGTGATGAAAATTTTCGCACTTTTCTGCGCTGTTGGCGGTGGCTGGGTGATTAGGGACATACACGACTTGTGCCCCGTGGACGGCTTTAATGAATTTCAAACGATGGGTAAAATTCGAACTTGTTGTAACTTGTTGTAACTTATCAAAATACTGTTTCATGTACTTTTTTCTGCTTCTATTTGCGATTAAGAACATACACAGTCAGCATTGTTTGCTACGGACGTAAATTTTTGCGGCAATCATAGAGAAGTTTCAAGAAATTTTGGAAACATGCGTGAAATTCCGTTTACCCGTGCTACGCCTCCAGAAATGAGCCGTAGGTCGTCTGCGACATTCTGTCTATGGTTTTTTTTGTTTTGGCAGGACTTGTACCCCGTGGACGGCTTGAATGAAAGATGGTGAAATCCGAACTTGTTGTAACTTGTTGTAACTTATCAAAATTATACTAAAATTACTTTCGGACGCCCTGTATATTTTGTCCGTCTGGCTATTCACAATTTTTGGGAAACTATGAAACAACTTGCAGTTGAAGGGGCAGTATAAATAATATTTCATTTGAAGTTAGTTTCTTGATTTGTTAATGTCTCGAACGTAACTTGTGTTTGAACATTTCAGGGAATAATTTAAGTTCGGGCAAGCATTTTAGTTACATCTTGTATGATGTACAACATATTGTGAAACTCCTAAAAAATTAACGTTGAAAATGTGGCATAATTTATCTTGCATGTTGAAGCCGATTTGGTTGTAAAAGAGGATGGAAACAAGAAACCCATATATCTCTATTATCTTGAAAGCGGTATATCCTAAATACCGCGTATTTTACTTATAACCGTGTTGCCACCGCCTATACCAATGTAAAGATTTATAATGTTTTTTTAAATTGTCGCAGTTTATATTAGAACAGCTTCGATCCTGCATAAAGTCCTCTTAACTCAAATTTTATTTCTTTCGTTAGCCGGTGATCAGATATCGATTTTATTATTTATTGCGTTTTTCCGCTCTGTTTGCAAAATAGAGCATATTTCACAGCTTGGTCCCTCACTAGACCGTCTTTTTTTATACCCAGCGCGAATAGGTGTATATTTTATACAGTGTGCGCAAAGCACAAACGTTTCTGTCGTCACTGAGCCAGTCTCTCGTCATTGAGCCAGTCTCTCGTCCCAGTTAAACCAGTTTTTGTCAAGTCAAAACCTACTTTATTCCTTTTTAACACGTCTTATAACCCCGTATTAAACAGTAGATTTTACATACGAGATAAATATTACATATTTCTATATAAAGTTTTGCAGATCGATATCTGGGAAGTAATTATGTCGATGCACATCGAACTACCCAACCGATATCGCCAAAGAAGTTTCATTTAAAGCGCTGAGACAGACAAAACAACTGACCTTTAAACAGCATGATAATTGATGATGACACGGATCGTTTGCTACATCTCCCGCAGATGGAAGCATATTAAAATTTTACAATAACACTTATTTATTTATATATACGATTTATAAGAATAAGAAGTCTTGCAAGATAGAATATATGGAACTTTGAGGAAATATTTTCGTGATATATATTAGTTATGGATAATGTTTATTTATGCCACAAAGTGTGGAAACAAAGGTGTAAAGTCGCGAGTGGAAGATTCTTTCCACACAAATTGCATACAATATTTTTTTTCTACCACCAAATATACACCAGTTTTTTTCCAGTTAAAATTTAAAAAAATTGCTGAAATTAGTAAATGTCACTTTTCTGCAATATTTTTTTGAGCCATGTTTGACAGACCTATTACAGACATTTTTTTTTTATACAACGTTCTATCGAGCGTTCTATATTTCATAGTATAAATACCTACTTTTTTGCATAGTTGTCAAAAACTGAAATTAAAATGAAAACAACAATTTAATACTACTTTTTATTTTATTACAGCAATTGTTCAAAGTGGCCCCCATTAACCATTGCATAATGCTCAATTCTGTGTTCAAAGTTATCAATTACATTTTGAATAACATTTGGTGTTATGTTTCGAATTTCTTCTCTGATGCGACTTTTCAATCCTTCGATAGTGTCTGGTCTGTTCACATACCTTTGCTTTTTAGTTAACCCCTCAAAAAAATCTAGTGGGGTTAAATCAGGGGAGCGTGATGGCCACTCAAGCGGCCCTCTATCCATCGAATTGGGAAAACTTCATTAAGGTAATTTTTTACGTCGAGGCGAAAATGTGGAGGGGCACCATCTTGTTGAAACCAGACATCGTTGACCTGTTTCAGCGATTTTTTAAAAACTGAACTGGAAAAAATATGAATTTGAAATTCGAAAAAATGAAATTTAAGGATCTTCCATGTAAAGAAAATAGAAGGGATATTAAATTTGTAAATTGTAAATAAAGGTAACTAAAACTAAAATGGATTTTCAAATGACCACCGATAGAAGAAAAGGGGTGTAGGGGTGTGTGTAATTTTATTTTCTCCATATCTAAGAAACAAAAAAGCTACATTTTTATTTTAATTTAATTAAGGAGGGACATGCAATTATTATCCCCATTAATTATCTCCATTAATTTTTAACGGGTTTATTTACATCATGTACATTATAAATGAAAATAAATGGCTTATTTTCACACTAGTGCATAAAGCCTTTCATTTCATGCATTACAGCCTCAAATGAAATACACTCTAAAAAAAAAACTGAGCGAAATTTCACTTAAGCTTCACTCAATAATTTGTGTTCACACCCGATTGAGTGAAATTTTCACTCAATTAGTATGAGTACAAACAATTGAAATTTTATGAGTGAAGCTGAAAAAGTGAGTAATTTTACTTAGATGCGAGTTTCTACCAACTACCGAGTGAGTGACTTTATACTCTATTCCGACCATGTAAGAACAATAATTAACCTTTTCTCTGATATGTTGATTTAAATTTAACTCTTATCGAGCAGTTTTTTAACTCAGATTTGGCTTTTAAATGACCAAATATTGAGTGAAATAAAAAATTACCCATAAATTATTAATTTCGGGATACATGGTGTTGAAATAACTAGGGTAACTAAAACTAAAATGGATTTTCAAATGACCACCGATAGAAAAAAAGGGGTGTAGGGGTGTGTGTAATTTTATTTTCTCCATATCTAAGAAGCAAAACTACATTTTTATTTTAATTTAATTAAGGAGGGACATGCAATTATTATCCCCATTAATTATCTCCATTAATTATTAAGGGGTTTATTTCCATCATGTACATTATAAATGAAAATAAGTGGCTTATTTGCATACTAGTGCATAAAGCATTTCACTTCATGCATTACAGTCGCAAATGAAATACACTCTAAAAAAACTGAGTGAAATTTCACTTAAGCTTCACTCAATAATTTGAGTTCACACCCGATTGAGTGAAATTTACTCAATTAGTATGAGTACAAACAATTGAAATTTTATGAGTGAAGCTGAAAAAGTGAGTAATTTTACTCAGATGTGAGTTTCTACCAACTACCGAGTTAGTGACTTTATACTATATTCCGACCATGTAAGAATAATTAACCTTTTCTCTGATATGATGATTTAAATTTAACTCTTATCGAGCAGTTTTTTTACTCAGATTTGGCTTTTAATTGACCAAATATTGAGTGAAATAAAAAAAATCACCCATAAATTATTAATTTCAGTATACAGGGTGTTGAAATAAATTAGACGCGATACAGGGTGATCCGTTGAGTGAAATTATTGGGTACATTTTCAGTGATAATTGATAATTTTACACGTTTTTTATTATATTTAAAATAAAAATTATAATTTCACTCATAAAATTTTAGTTGTACTCATACTAATAGAGGAAATTTTCACTCAATCGGGTGTGGACAGAAACTGATGCATTATTGAGTGAAATTAAGTGAAAGTAAGTCCAATTTTTCTTACAGTGCAGTGTAAGTGTAACTAGGTCTATAAGTGTATTCTAATTTGACCCAGTGTATTATCTATATAGAATGATAACTTTTATAATCTTACATTTAAATTTTTTTATATTATTATATCTATAAAATGTAACTAAACGAACAACAATTAAAGTTATTTAGTTATTTCTCAAATGAGGTGTTTCTATTCCTTGTTATTGTTGTTGTTATTACATTACAATAAATAAATGATATACCGGTATATTATGCAAGTGCTTGGACTTATTTTATTGGATGTCAGTGATATTAGACGATACCAAAAAACTACAAAATTAATAGTGGATTTAGGATAAACGGAAACGATTTAATGGAAATTAATGTTTTTCTCACTGTTAAAATATAAACAAGTTGGTTTTCGCACTACCGCGTAGAATATTTGCTTTACGCACTAGAGCGAAAGGGGAAAATACATTTCGTTGGAAATACTGTAAGCGTGAAAAATTAAGATGAAATAAAATTAGTTCGGGCGACAATTTCACGTCGTTTACCTTTTGACGCGCCTTTCCACAATTCAGTAAATCATCTCGTCGAGTTACAGTATCAAATGTTGGAAGTAGGTAATTGCAAACGCCTCGACTGTAACTTTAGAAACAAATCATTACTTGCCGGGTTAAAAATAGAACAGGTACTTGAAATTTGTCACTAAATTCTCATAATTACATCATAATTAAGTGCTAACTTAACGGTTTTCCCTTTAAATTTATAGGAATTGTACGAGCGGGTTCAACTAGCTACATCAATTTCGCCGTAATAAATGCATAATTCAGCACGTAGTAATTACTTCTTTTTACCCCACTTTTGATTTTTTTCGGTCTCTTAAATCATTAATTTAAGATAACAGTTTTATAATATTGGGTGGTTTTGGATTTAATGTCAAAAAATCCGCAAATAAAAAAATCGACGTATCCGAGCGTTTTTCCACAAAACAATTACCTGAATTTTAAATGAATATTTGTTCCTGTATAAATACTAAGATTTGAATAACGCGGTTCCAGATGATCCAAATGTAGAAACAAAATTTTCCAGACGCTAAGTAACGTTCCCGGAATATTTTCTATATAAACCAAACCGAATTATGTCGCCATTTTTCATACACAAAGCCATTAGGCTTTATTTTGAGAGGATTTTATAACGCATCGCCCTCATTGGATAACCTATTCCTGTGTCTCCGTAAATTTTTCGATGAATCAGCTCATATTGAATATGTATTTGGCGGAATGTGTTTGCCTTTGTTTCTGTAAAAGTATGATGCATTGGTAAATATGTACATTTCCGTTCACTTTGAGAACTCGAGAACGTAACTTTTCGTGGATCAGTTAGAGCTAATTGAATTTATTAAAAGAACGAGGCGTATAAGAAATAATATTATCACAAAGTTAGAATAAAGTATTGACATATTTCGAGAAGAGGAAGTCGTTACGCAGACCATTCATAAATGATTACAAGTCACGTGACCATCGAGCATAGGCAACCAACATTGCATGATTGGTACTACCGATCAATTTCAATAATTGCTGCCTGTCCGCTTCCACATGCCACACGAGTGCGCATATATTTTGATGTCATCTTGCCGCCGATTTTAAATAAATAATCAATAGATTAAAAATTAAATTCTATTTGTTTCCGCTTCTATGGTCATAATTTATTTATTTTGTTCTTCGTATCATGTTTTTTTGTTGGCCAAAAATTAAACCATCCGCAATTAAGACCGACTGTTTTCTTCATAAATATTCAGGAATTTTTCAATTCAACGGAAAGGTACGTCGTGACATTTTTATTTACCTAGCTGTGGCCTTCTACCTAAACTGGGGTTAGGTATAATTAAGAAATGCTGTCTTGTTAATAAAAAAGTCGCCACACTGGAAAAAGTGTAACCCATGTAACAACGAAAAATGTACCGAAAAGCGTACTGTGAGGTGTGATTATGTTAATAGTACCGAACGCGCGTTTCTGTACGTTCAACAGGCGTGTAAAGTTCAGGAAACGTACTGATAAACATAACTAGTAAAAAATATGCGTTTTTTCTTATTTTGCATGCCTTGTCAGCTTGTAATCTGTCTTATGCTCTGGAGAAAACTTGTATAACTAATACAGTGATGAAATATTGCCAGATATGCGGAAGAATCCATCTTAAATGGGACACTGTATACCAGGCTTCGTTTTCCGTAAGACTTAGTATATTGTACACAGTATGAAAGTTCCAGTCAATAAAAATAAACGAACAGTATTCTAGCAATGTTTTGTGAACAAAATTACTTCGATAAAACTTCATTTAACGTATATTGTAACGTACACTCGGATTAACGTATAGGTATTTAATTTCGGAAAATAGTTCACAATGTTTTATGTTTAAGTCAATGTAGTAGGATTAGTTTCTTCCTGTTTTTCCAAAAATTGTTCTAGTTCATTCTGAACAAAAACTTCGATTAAACTTCATTTAACGTATCTATATATTGCAACATACGCTCTCGGTTATAACGTACAAGTATTTAATTTCGAAAAATACTTCACAATGTAGTAAGTTTCATACAGACTTCAGAGACACCAGATCGTACACTAACATAATTTGGGATGCCTTATTCTTTGTAAGTCTTACAGATACATATATTTTCTCGAGATTCTTGAAACATCAATACCAAAGAAACAGTATTCTCTGCGTATTTAAGAGATGACAAATCTAATAGTGAAATTTCATTTAACGTACATATCTTCGAAAATAATGTAATTGAATTAAAAACATATTATCTGTCCGTATAGATACTTCACAAATTTTTTCATAGTTACTCGTCTCGAGATATTGTCCTGTAGCAAGACTTTGAATTAGTGCAGGTCGACCTTAAAAGCTACTGTTACAAAATTTGGAATATTTTTTGTCGACGGTTTTAAATAAACGGCATTATAGAAATATTTAGTAAATAAAGGAATATAATAGTGAAATTTGATTTAACTTACATGTTATAACGTACACTCGGTTATAACGTACATTTTTATCCATGAATTTTGAAGTATTATAGAAATATTTAGTAAACAGAAGAGTACAATACGTTTTGATTTAACGTATATGTGTTTAACTTTGATGGTAATAAATTCAATTTTTTTCAAATACAAAAATTGGAAGACCTTGAAGAAACGGTATTATAGAAACATTCAGTAAACAAAAGAGCACAATAGTAAAATTTCATTTAACGTACATGTTATAACGTACACTCGGCTATAACGTACATATTTCATTCAAAGATTGTGAAGAAATGGTATTATAGAAACATTTAGTAAACGATAGAGTACAATAGTAAATTTTCATTTAACGTCCATGTGTTCAACTCTGATGGTATTAAAATAAATTATTTCAATTACAATATTTGGAAGATCTTGAAGAAACGGTATTATAGAAATATTTAGTAAACTAAAGAGCACAAAAGTGCAATTTCATTTGACGTACAAATTGTAACGCACATTCGATTATAACGTACATATTTTAAGTTACCTGCCTCAGGTATATCATCCTCTAGCAAGATTTTGACTTAGCATTTGTATCCACGATTTGGAGGAAACAGTATTATACAAATATTTAGTAAAGAAAATGATAAAACAGTGAACGTTACTGTAACATATTTGATTTAATGTAAACTGTTATAACGCACAGAATTGACAAGTATTTAATTCTAATGGTACTAAAATCAATTTTTTCAATTACAAAATTTGGAATATCTTGAATAGAAACGGCATTACAGGAATACTCGTAAACTACGTACTTTTAGTAAACAAAGGAGTACAATAACAAAATTTCTTCAAGAGTCTTAGATGATATATTTTTTTTGAAATTAAAACTACATATTTAAGAGATAAAAAATGCAATAGTGAAATTTCATTTAACGTACGTTTTGTAACGTACACTCAGTTATAACGTACGTATTTCTTATACTCTGAAGATAACTTGTATAACTAATACAGTGTCTAACTTGCTTAGATTTGCATAAACTCTCGTCAAGACTGCTATAAATTCACTGAAAATTAAGCGAACAAAAAAGTTTCTAAGTGGGCCAAGTTTTTAAATTTTCATCCCTTTTCGAGAGTCGCAGTTGATTAAAAATATCAGTATAGGAAAACATTTTACAGGATAAACTCACAACTGAAATGACTATGTGTCTCCAGCTGTGAGAAATAAAACAAGAACTGAATGTACTTCAATAGAATACGTCTCATATTTTCGCAAGGAATCCCTCTTTAACGTTTTCAAGACTGTATATAAACAAGAATTCAGTTACATAAAAAAAATAGAGGGTTTTTAATATGCCACTGTTTATTTATTAATCGCTCATGGAAACATCCATTTGAAATGATAAGACACTTGGAAATGTTTTAAATGTTAATATATAGCTGATTATTTTCGTGTTGTCATTTATCTTTTGTAAATTGACAGTACACGCTCATTACTACACAAAAAACAAGTGGAAATATGCCAAGTGACCATAACTAGACTTTAACATGTTTTTTACAGATGTGTTATTATTTTTGGTGACTTAATTTATGTTAATGTAATTTTTGTAGAAGGTATTTCTGTATTATGGGACATACATTATTTTCAAAATAAATACCGACAAACAGATTTGCGGAGTGCTGTTTTATTAGTGTTCTGCCCCTCCATTAACTGTATTACAATTTTTTCTAAAGGAAAATGGGTTTGTCTATATATTTAGTCCAATTTTAGTAACATATGTATTTGTCACAAAAAACAATATGAATTAATTAATTACACTCTCGCCAAGCGTGTTATCTTCTAGTAGATCTAGATGGTCAAAAATTGAGGTCTAGTGCTAGAGATACAGAATAAATATTCATGATTACTTAACTTCACTTCTCTAATTAAATTTTTACAGCCGCGCAATTTTTTTTTTTAACGCCGTTACCAGGGAGTTTCGCAGGCATTTTCTTTGAAATTTTTACGTCAGCGGCAATGCCTTGTACCGCACATAAAAACGACCATTATAGCTTTAATTTACTTTACAGAGAACGCAATTGCGTTTCTAAGTTATCGCGATAAAGCGATGTTTTTTCATTGGTTGCCGTCTTTTGTTGTGGGTTCAGCCTAAACTCATTTAATATTATTATGAGCCGTAATTCGTTCGTTACTCCGTACTGCCGTAAATCTAGTGCAACAGAACAACTGCGACGTAACTAATATTAATTAGTTAATTAATTATTGTAATTCAAGAAGCATTTTTTCGTAGCTATCGAAGTATTCATTAAAGTGTGTCAAATCAAATCACATATATTCAATCAATTCCACATATTTAAAATTATTTTCAGTTATACAGGATGTTCCATTTTTTCTGGACGTTGCCTAACTCAACTTCTCAATTTATGGTCTACTTTGATGAATAAATAGTGAGTCTAAGACATACTGTCTTAAGTCACTTCACGGTTGTTAAAAATTGTCGTTTAATGCAATTCACATTTTGGTATAATGTTTATTTTCGGAAATATCATCAATTAAAAATATTTTGGATAAATTCTCTTGAAATTCTTGAAACAGCAATATTAAAGAAACGGTATTTTCCACAAATGCAATAGTACAATTTCGTGTAACGTACTTGTTGTAAATTATACTCAATTATAAGGTCTTTGAAAAATTGTAATTGAATTAAAAACGGTATATTGTCCTGTAGCAAGACTTTGAATTAGTGCAGGTCGATCTTAAATGTTACTGTTACAAAATTTTGAATAAACCGTATTATAGAAATATTTAGTAAATAAAAGAACAGAATAATGAAATTTCATTTAACGTACATTGTAACGTACACTCGGTTATAACGTACATTTTTATCCACTATTTTGACGGAACAGTATTATAGAAATAAAATAAAAAATAAGTAAACAGAAGAGTATAATAGTGTTTTCATTTAACGTTTAACTCTGATGGTACTAAAATCAATTTTTTTCAATTATAAACTTTGGAAGACCTCGAACGGCATTATAGAAATATTTAGTAAACAGAAGAACACAATAGTAAAATTTCATTTAACGTACATGTAACGAACACTCGGTTATAACATACCTATTTCATTCAACGATTGTGAAGAAACGGTATTATAGAAATGTTTAGTAAACGAAGGAGTACAATAGTAAATTTTCATTTAACGTACTGGTACTAAATTTTTTTCAATTACAAAATTTGGAAGATCTTGAAGAAACGGTATTATAGAAATATTTAGTAAAGTAAAGAGCATAATAGTGCAATTTCATTTAACGTACATATTGTAACGTACACTCGGTTATAACGTACATATTTAAAGTTACTCGCCTCTGGTATATCATCCTGTAGCAAGATTTTGACATGGCATTTGTATCCACGATTTTCAAGAAACAGTATTATACAAATATTTAGTCAAGAGAAGGGTACAACAATGAAAGTTAATGGCACATATTTATTTTAACGTACACTGTTATAACGCACATAATTGACAAATATTTAATTCTGATGGTACTAAAATCCATTTTTTTGAATTACAAAATTTGGAAGATCTTGAATAGACATTGAAGAAACGGTATTAACTCGTATTTAGTAAACAAAAGAGTACAATAGCAAAATTTTATTTAACGTACATGTTGTAACGTACACTCGGTTATAACGTACATCCTGTAGCAAGATTTTGACTTAGCATTTGAATCCACGATTTTTAAGAAACCGTATTTTAGAAATATTTAGCAAACAAAACATTGAAAGTATTAGTTTTAACGTACACTGTTATAACGTACAGACTTGACAAATATTTAACTCTGATGTACTCTAGTATAAGAATCGACGGAACGTTTTAACTGCATAGTAGAATATTAAGACGCGTTTATTTTAGGAATGTGTAGGAGGCGAAAAGTAGGACCCTATATAATGTTTATGGTGTCATATATTACGTTCAAGTTACCAACTTTGCTTTGTCTTGCTTTTTGGCGCAAGATTTGTGTATCATACGATAAAGTAACGGCACCGTAAATAAATGAAAATCGACTAATAAATAATGCAAATAATGTAATGGAAAAGGTGTTGCGTTTATATGTATAGTTTGTGTAAAGATGACGCTCATTTTATGCGAGATAATTGTTCGTTTTAGCAAATGATACAGAAACAATATTAATTACGAACCTATGTACATTATTCAAATAAGTTTTTCTGTACAAAAAAAATTTAAAATAGCACTTTTTCCAGTATGCTAATATTAAGTAGCTAGTAGTCGGTGAGCGGATCCTGAGTTTTTTATTGCTTTATATACTTTTTTCGAGTATACATAAATGTTTTAAAGCAGGAATAAAAAGGACAAATTGGAATTTTAAATTAGTAGTAGAGTTATTATAAAGTCCACCTTATGAAGACGAGAGAAAAACTTTATTTCCCTTAATTACAATAAAAGCAACCTCAAATCTAATCAAATACGCCTTTTCGTATGAATTCGATATTTATTATTAATTAGTTAAATGTGTAGCTCTAATCTAAAAACTACCCACCAGTTTATTGACAAGTTCTCAACTGCATTAATTTGCAATATGCATTATTAAAATTGTCGTTCAGTATGAATAAATAAATAGAAAATACCTCATGGAAAATTTCGAATAATTGAATTCGCGCTAGATTTACGCGAATTTTTCTCACAAGGACGATCTCCGGTCGATTTATTGGAACAATCGTCGCTTATGTATGCGAGTTCTGCTACTCGTTTTCCCAAGAGTCGCTGGATATCACTTGATCCAGTAGCAAAGCTCACAAGAAACACTTATAAACACGTTTCTGTAGATAAATAAGCTCATTAACTGAACGCCAAGCTTTTTATACCGTGTATTCGTGGCGAAAATCTGTGAAAAATTGTTTGTGTCAGCGAATGCAGCGTCGAATTAAGTTGAACCGAACGTATTTTTGCAACCGGTTAACTTTTTTAGGCACAATACTACGAGGTCTGTTCATAAAATAACTGAACTTAATTGACAAAGTGGGATTATACTCAGACATAATTTGCGTAACATTAATATCAATATTTCAAATTAAATCAATTTTTAAATTGATTTATGTGAGTAATATCAGTTAATATCGAGTAAAAAGAGATTACTATTGAATTAAATTGTGTTCTAACAGCAGTAAGTCGAATTTTGGGAATATTTTGTTTGTAAGTAAACACCTGTAACAAAATTTTCAATCGCCGTAAATATTCAACTACATTTCTTATAATTAAATGTGGGAAAAATATTCACCGGATTTGTTTAGCGATTATTAATTTTCAAACAATTTTTTCGTAACGTAAATATTAATTAGGTGTATGTATTGTAATCAAGCTTGTGGGAATATTTGTTTCAGTTTTCTAGGAAAGTTACAATATTTCTCCCAAACTCAACACATTATTAGCAGTACATAATAAATTTTTTAACTGGGTTTGTTCACGAATGCATGTGTGTATTTTTCTACTTCTTATATGCTCCAATTTTCACATGTTCCCGGCGCTTTTTTGGTAGACGGTCGCCGCCTTAGCCTTCCACATTTCGACTCTGGCGACGACGCATCCAAATGGGCAGTAAGCCAGATGGACTACTGGCGCAAAGTCCAATACGCCATAATTACAAGACACATTATTGCTACTGTATATCAACAGTGCTGTGTTCTGTTATTGAACAAGTTTTTTTCATATCCAAGCTTCCGACACCGAGAGAAGTTTATATTTTTCCACACGTTAAAGTTAATATATTTTTTTAAATCTCAAACGTTTTCGGAAATAACAAGCGGTTTGTGAATTTTTAAATTCGTTAATTAATATTTTTCCGTAATCAAGTAACGTCTTTAAACTTATTTCTGTTTCACGTTGAAATTAAAATGAGTTATCAGACCCTTGTAAGTTTTTGTACCGTGTCGCCTTAAAGTGAAAATGTAAATGTATTAAAATTTGAAATTAGATTCGTGAAAAATAAATCGTTCCTCTGTTTACAGATAAAGAATTTCGTCATTAACGCAATTTTTTTTATTATATGTCCCCGTAAAAGTCTTTTTAATTGCTTTTCCATTTGAGAAAGGACAACTTCCTTCCTTTTGAATGGAATTCAGAAGATAAGCAGAGTAAAAGAATACATAATGATATTTCATGTTTTAATAATTAAACGCGGGATTGAATTATTATTTTAAAATACCTTTGAGTCGTACGCCTCTTCTCTGTTTTTACAACTCGGTTACTTCGCCCGTCAGCCTACTCTAAAATTCACAAAGTTTTCCGAAGATTTAAATTGAAAACTTATTTATATACTCAGCGACGTTAAATATTCGTATAATACACGTCTTTTAATGCTGGAAATCACGCACGTACAGTGTAGATTATAGCGTCTACTTTTATCATACTAGCAAACGTTTTTTCGGATTCAATAAACGTTTTCTTATTGGAAATATTTTTTGGAGCTGTCTATAAAAATTAGTTTTATATTGTCCGACTATAATAAATAAATGGTTTTGATGTAATTAACGAATGTTTTTTAGAACTAACAAACGGTTTATTGATATCAGTAAATATTTTGTTAGAACTAATAAACATTTTTTAAGATTCTTAAATGTTTTTTATACCAGTAAACGTTTTTTTTAATTAAAAATTTTTTTAATTAATAAATGTTTTTTTGAAATCAGTAATTTTTTGTTTGAAACTGCAGTCTATATAAAAACTAATTTCTTATTGGTCAATGGGAGAAATATATGGGTTTGATTTAATTAACGAACGTTTTCTAGTAACAAACGGTTTATAAAAACAAAGAAACTTCTTTATTAGAGGTTAATAAAAGGTTGTTTAACCGAAAAACGTTGTTTTAGAACTGTTGTCTGTAAAAAATAATTTTGTAAAGATCATCAGAACCATCTATTTCTTGATGGTTCTGATTTAAATAACGAACGTTTTTTGGAATTAACAAACAATTTATTAAAACTAATAAACGTTTTTTAGAATTAATAAACAATTTTCAAAGTTTAACTGCAGTCTACCAAAAACTAGTTTCTCATTGCTCAGGAAGAAATAGATAGTTTTTATTTAATTAACGAACGTTTTCTAATAACGAACGGTTTATAAATATCAATAAACTTCTTTATTAGAGTTAATAAAAAGTTTTTTAATCGACAAACCTTGTTTTAGAACTGTTGTCTGTAAAAAATAGTTTTGTAACGATCATCAGAACCATCTATTTATTGATAGTTAACAACAAATTAACAAATAATTTATTAAAACCAATAAACGTTTTTTAGAATTAATAAACAATTTCTAACGTTTTTGATCAGGAAAAAATAGATGGTTTTGATTTAATTAACGAATGTTTTTTAGTAACAAACGGTTTATAAAAATCAATACACTTTTTTATTAGAGTTAATAAAAGGTTTTTTTTATCGACAAACGTTGTTTTAGAACTGTTTAAAAAAATAATTTTGTAATGATCATCAGAACCATCTATTCCGTGATGGTTCTGATTTAAATAACGAACGTTTTTTTGGAATTAACAAACAATTTATTAAAACCAATAAACGTTTATTAGAATTAATAAACAATTTTCAACATTTTCTTTAAGTGTAGTCTCCAAAAAACTAGTTTTTATTGATCAGGAAGAAATATATGGTTTTGATTTAATTAACAAACGTTTTCTGGTAACAAACGGTTTATAAAAATCAATAAACTTCTTTATTAGAGTTAATAAAAGGCTTTTTAATTGACAAACGTTGTTTTAGAACTGTTGTCTGTAAAAATAATTTTGTAATTATCATCAGAGCCACCTATTTCTTGATGGTTCTGATTTAAATAACGACGGTTTTTTGGAATTAACAAACAATTTATTAAAACCAATAAACGTTTTTTATAATTAATAAACAATTTTCAACGTTTTTTTTAACTGCAGTCTACAAAAAACTACCTAGTTTCTTATTGATCAGGATGTAATAGATGGTTCTGATTTAATTAACGAACGTTTTCTAGTAACAAACGGTTTATAAAAATCAATAAACTTTTTTATTAGAGTTAATAAAGGGTTTTTTAATTGATAAACGTAATTTTAGAACTGTTGTCTGTAAAAAATATTTTTGTAATGATCATGGAAGAAACAGATGGTTTTTGGATTTAATAAAAAATTTATTAAAACCAATATAAGTTTTTTAGAATTAATAAATAATTTTCAACGTTTTTTTTTTGAACTGCAATCAACAAAAAACTAGTTTCTTATTGATCAGGAAGGAATTAATGGTTTGATTTAATTAACGGAGGTTTTTTGCTATTAACAAACGGTTGATTAAAATCAATAAACTGTTTTTTTAATCGATAAAGAATTTTTTATTGAAAAATATATTTTTTGGATTTAGCGAACGTTTTTTGAAATCAATACAAAATTTTTGAAACTATAACAAAATTTTATTTGTCAACCGGAAGAAAGGTGGTTTTGATTTAATTGGTGAACGAATTGTATCAGTTTTATTGGACGGGATTTTTTGGGGTTTAACGAATCTTTGGAACTGCAGTTTATAAATAATACAGTCTCTTATCGCTCAACTATAAGGTGTGGATGATTTTGATTTGTTTTATTTTAATTTCTTTGGAAACGCAGATGTCTTATGCGGTAATGGAAATGAATTATTGTAGGAGTTCATAAAATAAATGAACGGAAGCCGGTGCTCCATGCAGTGAAAAGTTTAAATATATATAAATGAAAGTGTGATAATAATACCCATCACCAGAAAAATACCTGGAAAAAGAATTGGGTTAATAAAGGGTGTGTCGTCTGTATGTACTCCTGAAATATGAGGGTTGTTATTATCTCTGGCTATAAAATCTGTTAATGACATTTTTGCGCGGTTATTTGCAACATTAAATAAAAAAACCGTTCCTCATTTGAACACTACGCCATTTTCAGTACTATAAAGAATATAAACACTAATAATTTAAATTAGTTTTACACGTTAATTTTCAACGCTAAATTAGCTTATTTGTTCCGGGTTCCTTTTACAGGGTGTTCAAAATATCGACGACTGAAATTGAATATTTTTGTAATCGGTTATCGGGGATAATATATTTTATTTTGTTGGGTTGAACAATCGTGGGACTAGTTGCCACGTCGTGGTTAAATTCGGTTGAAATTATTTCTATTTTCTGGGGTTCTATGCTTCACTGTAGTCTTGCTCATAACCGAACCTGTTTGTTCAAATTTGGCAACTAATTTTTTCATAGTTGTTTCATTCGGGGCGTTCCTTCTACCGAAAGTTCCACGCACAGTCTCAGCTACACACTCTCTGTACTTGTAATGAATTTTCATAATCTTCGTATAGCGCTCCATTTTATCTAATCGCAACTTGTTTACTACAATATTATTATGTGACCCTTCACAATACTGCCAACTTTTCACAGCCTGCGTTACTTTTGGAACACCGTTTATATCCCTTGAAAAGTGTTAAAAATGTCAAGACATAGTTTTTTTTTATCTAAAATAGATTACCAGATGGTATTTTTATTATCTTATATCTTACGAAAGTTTAGCAGTGCAAAGGTTAATGACTAGTGTAAAATAGTGAGCTAATCAATATGCTCATAATTATTGAGCTGTTTGGTAAAAATATCGTCACAATTGACAAGTAATTTCTTACAAAGTAAAAGAGAATATAAAAATAAGTTCAGCAAGTATTTACTGCTATGTAATATGTAGGATATTAATGTGGTTTAATATGTCGATTGCCACTAAGCGTAGAATATGCTTGGAAATAATTTTTTCCAATTAAATTGTAGGATTATGAAAGTTGGCACAATCGCAGCTGCCGTATGAGAAATACCCAGCGATTTGAAAATCTTCACGCTATTTTATAACGGCCCGGCATAGTAATTTCCTAACGCCATAGTTTTACATTGCATGCAATTCTGCATCAAATTTCCTTCGTCGACCGTGTTTGTTATTTTATTAGCAGATCGTTTAACTTTAATTTCCTCAGATAATAGAGATTCCTTGCAGTTTCGCCATCTATTTCTGTTTACTTTCAAAGTCACGGCGACCCGTTTCCACGTTATGTTCCAAATTAGAATTCTTTTGTGAAATTTTTTCACACCGTTGGTATCTGAAAACTAAGGAAAATTAAGGTCCCAACCTTCATTTTAAGTTTCATCGGGATTTCTCAAAATAATATTGAAGTAGGCTTATTATATCGTTAAGTTGACAGGGCCAACAACGGCCAATACTAGTGGCTAGTTTGTTTAGATTAAATTGCAACGAAACACCAACGCTGATGAACAAACTCTCACAAGTTGTGTCATTCGACACGTCGATTCGAAATTTTAAACAAATCTTGTGAAGAAAATAATAGAATAAAGAAATTTTGAAAATTAATTTAATGTATTTATTTAATTGTTGACCTGAAACCTTTAAAAATAATTTTAAACATGTCAAGAGGTTAGGTTTTTGAAAGATAGTGAAGTTACATAACTTAATTATGAAAATATTAATTATTATTTATTGTTCATATGTAAACTTTTCAGTATCTCTAATAGTTCCTTAGATTTCCCTAGCCATAATCGAATTTAATTTACCCGAACGTTTCTGAGATCAGCGCGTCCTTCAAAGGGGTAATAGGGGTCTAAAGTGTCATGTATTCCAGAAAATGAGTCGATTATTACGCGAAACTTATGCCGATCCTGCATCGTTCCACTTAGTCAACTGTTAGCCAACTATTTACAACGCAGTAACAAGGTCAAGCTCAGTGTGGTGTCTTACTTGCTCTCGTCGAGTGTAGATAGATTTACGCTGTTTTTATTTAAAAATGCCTTATTCAGAGCAGGATTAATGTATGGCTATGGCGAAGATTGAAATAGGGAGGAATACATTTTACGCCTTGTCAAGGGAACCCTAGCCGCAGTCCTCTCGATATTGCACGTGAACTGGACGTTTTAAATACTACTGTGTGGCGTATGCTATTATTACTATTTGCCAATTTTTTTTATTTTGAAAATATGATAGTTTAGACCACGAGTTGCTTAATGAAAATTGTTTATTTTCACAACCTCTATTACCCCTCTGAATATGATTACTTAGTTATGAAACACCATGTATACATACTGGGTAATTATTGGCGAAATCTTCAAACGTTAGTAAAAGAAGAATCTTAAATAAAAATGATCCTGATTTCGTGCAATTGTTTTTAAATCTACCAGGAAAACCTACAAATATGTATCAGAGAATTTTTTATCCGAAATTAATATACATTCTATTCCCATAATTGAACGACCATCCTGAATATGGAAAACATCAACTCCTATAAAAATTACCCTATTCGTTTAACTTACCTGCCAGCAATTTTAACAGGTGTTTTTGAGATTTAAATTACTTGTTATTTTTTTTCTTATTGCCTTTGGTTTAACATCAGTTATCTGTAAAGTTGATATGTCGATCTCGCCATAAAGGATTGCTTTAGTTTCTTTGCCGGAATCACTGCAAACGCTCTTTACCTACTCACAGACTTACAGCAAATACGCTGTCCGTTATAGAGAAACGGATTAGCTTCTTTTGTGGTCGGTATTATTTGAGTTTTCTTTTTCAGAAAAGTAGTTTAACGTAGATTCCGGGTTGTGTAAGAGACGTTGAATTTCGTAAATAGTGGGTCGATTTGACTCTGGATGAAAAACACAGAAATGGATAGACGTATGGGAAATAGAACAATTATTTTTTTTTTAATTTATTTATTTCAAAATACACATCCAACAGGCTATACCCAATGACAGGATATGTTAAGTCTAGTAATAAAATGGAAATTAACTGAAAAAGTAATATAATGGTAAAGAAAATATCAAAACTAACAAATACTAGGAAAGAGAGAATTGGTTCAAACGATGGAACAAATGTACAGAGTTAGTCACTATAATCTGACAACTTATTGTGAGTTTATTATTGAAATTACAAAAAAGTTTTTAATGCAAAAGTTTTAGCTTTTTTATGAATTTTTATAATATACCTAGTATTAGAAAAAACAATTCAATAATGGAAATCACTAAATTAAATAATTTTTTTAATGGAACACGCTATATATTAGTGCATACTTAGCTTCGTTAAATTTTTCTCTTTTCAGAAATATATAATATGTTACTGTTTGATTAAGGACTTTTCGACATATTTCAGTTTATAACTATTTTTGAAAAAACAGGAGGGAAATTTATGTCTGACGGATCGCAGTGGCTATGGACGAGGCAAGCGGAACAAACATTTCGATATTAGAAAAATTTTCAAATTTCCTTGTTTTTTATTTGATAGTCAGTTAGACTTTAAAAATTCCGGATTGACGAAGTGTCTTACACAGTTGCAATATTAGCAACAAAATGTAGTTTATATATTGAATTTATTACTAACTAATAATACAGTTATTGAAGAGCATCCAGAATATACCTGCGACCATTATTATCCGACAAAATTATGTATTTTATTTGATCATTCGTTGCCTACATTACCATTTCCTAAAAGTTATTTCAAATTCGTAATTTTAAAATGTAATACTAAGTATTCCTTTAAGGATTTGCATTGAAACTTGAAAAACCTTTACGAGGAATCCTTATATGGCTGCTTAGACGAGTTCCTGAATAACGGTGTATGAATAACATATAAATCCCTTAGAATATTTGAATGTAGACATACAGTGGATCGTTTTTAAGGAATCTCAAATAAATGTGCCCTGGTACAGGGCAATTCAATGCTCGCCTATGCAGAATTGTTACTTCAAAAAATAAACATATTCATAAATCTTAAATGTATGTGAACACGATTTTAACTGATTTTATTAAAGTAGGTCGGTTCTGCACAATTGTACATCTGAAGTAGGTATATCTCAAAACATTTCGCCCATGTTTCGAACAGGTAACTCGTAAAATTCTACAAATGTAAATATAATACATCACATTTTTGAACGAGTAGTTGGTAAATGTTGCAAAACCTTAAATGTGAAATGACATTTCAGTTGGAATTCTTCTGCATTGTACAGGTTGTCCCGAAATTCATGCAACAAAATTTGGTCACAGATTCTTAAGACATATTTAGGGGACCCGTATTTTTATTTTTGCCAAGTGGCCCCCTCTTTCGGAGTTACAGCCCCCTGAAGTCCGCCCCTAAGAATAATCTTTTTTTTACGGGTCCCCTAAATTTGTCTTAAGAATCTATGACCAAATTTTGTTGCATGAATTTCGGGACACCCTGTATAGAGCTGGAAACAAGTTACTTTAATTGTAATTTTGCAGTGTATAAATAATACAGTCTTCAAGATTCAGTAGTTGTAATTTTACCTCTATTTTCCAAATATAAATACGATAAAACAAGTACATTTTCCATTAAATTGACAATTTACAGTAGATCCATATTTTCTGTCAATTTAACGTAATTTTCTTGTAATTTCACATTGCTGTGCTATGTCCGTTAATTATGTCATACACTAAATAGTAAATTTGCCAAAATGTTTAATCAACCTTATCACATTTCGGTTGAAATTCTTCTCCACCGTATATTGCTGAAAACAAATTATTATTTTAATTTTAATTTTACAGTGTAGTACAGTTTTCAAGATTAAATTATTGTAATTTTGCATCTGTTATGTAAATATAAATATAAGAGAAGGTATTTTTCATTAAATTGACAATTTACAGTAGATCTACGTTTTCTGTAAATTTAATGTAATTTTTTTGTAATTTCACATTGAGGTCTGCTATGTTCGTTAATTACTACTACTAATAATACATTTTTAAAATTTTTCAATCAACCTTAAATGAAAAATCACATTTCAGTTGGAATTCTTCTTATAGTGCTAGAAACATGTTATTTTCTTTGTAATTTACAGTGTATAATACAGTATAAAGATTTAATAGTTGTAATTTTACATCTATATGAATATGATAATACAAGTATATTTTCCACTAAATTTTCAATTTACAATAGATCCACGTTTTCTGTAAATTTAATGTAATTTTCCTGTAATTTCCACTAATAATACATTTTTAAAATGTTGAATCAACCTTAAATCTGAAATCACATTTCAGTTGGAATTCTTCTGCACTTTATAGTACTGGAAATAAGTTATTTTCATTGTAATTTTACAGTGTATAAGTAATACAGTTATCAAGATTCAACAGTTGTAATTTCACATCTATTTTACAAATATACATATGATAATACAAGTATATTTTCCACTAAATTGATAATTTACAATAGATCCACGTTTTCTGTAAATTTAATGTAATTTTCCTGTAATTTCACATTGAGGGCTGCTATGTTCGTTAATTATGTCATACTAATAATAAATATATTAATCAATCTTAAATGTGAAATTACATATCAGTTGGAAATCTGCATCGTAGAGCGCTGGAAACAAGTTATTTTAATTGTAATTTTACATTGTATAAGTAGTGGAGTTTTCGGGATTCAGTAGTTGTAATTTCATATCTATTTTACAAATATAAATATGATAACTCAAGTATATTTCCCACTAAACTTATAATTTACAATAGATCCACGTTTTCTGTAAATTTAATGTAATTTCCATCCACTAATAATATTAATAAATCTTAAATGTGAAATTACATATGAGTTTGAAATCTGCATCGTATAGTGCTGGAAACAAGTTATTTTAATTGTAATTTTACATTGTATAGATAGTGGGAGTTTTAAAGATATGCTATACAAAGTTGAAGTAATTAAAAAAAATCAGAGGAAGCCAGGTAAAGCAATAAACACGTGTATTAAAAATATATTTCGAATGGATTACTGTAGCCTCATTAAATCCGACCTGTATGTATTTTTTTGTAGCGCGCAAGCGAAATTATTAAAATGAAAAGTGTATACAAATTTTTAATTTAGCGATGGACTCTCGTTGTTGTTACAGCAGATTAAACGAAGTACAAATTTGGGTGCTGGCGTTGTAAATTCGGAATGAGTGTATAGGGATTAGCATGTTTAAGCATTCTGTTTATACTGTCATTAGCTGATCCCTTTAATATGTATTAATAAATATATAAGTAAGTATAATCTCAATCCACCCTTTGAATAATTAACATTAAAACAAGGTACTAGGGCTCCATTCTCTGTTATGTCTCTTCGATTATTCCCAACTAACCATGTTGGGTTCAGTTTAGTATTCGCCCTTGTATAGAAGGGCGACACATTAGTCTCTGTATTCACATTTCAAGCAATTTGTGCGTATAACCAGAGCCTGAGCATTAATGGGATCAAATGCGTGAAAATGCATAAATTTCCTTTGACACGTTGCTTATGTAAGCAAAATTCATTTGAATTTTAAACACCTGGATTTTCAGTTCTGGTTGGTTTATGTCATGTACATTTCGGTTTCCAACATTCATCTTGTTTTTATTTCATTTTAAAAACGCTCCCAGACAACCTTCCCTTCTATTTTGACATATTAGAACGCCGACAATAATTTACTACCAGATTATATAACGTACGGATTCTATATCGTCTGCGAATATTGCAAATATATGTTTTTTATTGTTAATTGACATATATGATTTCAAATTAATAGATAGTTTTATAAACATAACCTTATAAAATTGAGTCATAAAATAGTATAATTACCGTTATCTATGATCATGACAAAAATTACAGTTTTTTACATAATTTCCAGCATAGAAAATTGGTTATTAAAAGATTGTGCAATAGAAGTTACTATTGTACGCTTTTATTTTATTCATGAGCCATTTCTGACATTGTGTACTGACCAACACGTATAAGTTTGCGTCTGACATAGCTCCGCCCACGAATGCGCACTGGGCACTGCAAGGAAAACGCCATATAAATATGAACTCCTTGCAAAGTTACACTAAGTGGCAGTACCAGCAACGGCCAATAGTACCTGGCGATTAATCGTTTAAATGCAAAATTGCAGCGCACTAAATTTAATCATAACGAAACGTCAAAACAGACATCTCTATTGACGAGTCAATGTTTATACAGGGTGTTTTTGAAATAAATCCGTTCCTTGAAAAGGATGATAGAGAGCATGAAAATGAGTAACTTTTATTAAGCAACTGATGATGATGGTCTAAAACATTACGATTTATATTGAAAAAATTTTTTAACATGAATCAAATCTAAAGCCGTTTCTTGGTGCGGCATCGGCAGCCAGCTGTACCTTTGATATCGAAGTAGGCGGTTTAAATTTTATCCTCGAAAATGCTGAAATTTATTCAAATCTCGTTTGAAAGTAACACAAAAATTAAACGAATCACTTATCAATAGGCGTTAGACGTTAAAAACTCTAAATAAGCAGTATCATTTAAACGTGCAGGCACTTATAGTCTTTCCAACCTCAATTGAAGACCAAAGAGCTAGGCAGTATGTGCCAGGTTCGGTCACTACGCAGCAACACGGCATTGAAATATTTGAAAAACTTGTTCCCGTATACAGGTCTGGTCGAACTAAACGTGGAGGTGGTAGAAATGTATACGCCCAGTTGAAGAAGGTGCGCGCGGGCAAACGGCGTACAAACACAGCCGCACTGGGCGACCGGCCATAAATTTCAGTTGTTGACAAATTGCCTAGCAGTGCAGTGCATCAATGCGGGATAATTTTATAGTTGATTATTATTATTTAATAACTTTTCTAACCTAAACTAACAACCCTTCCTCATCCCTTCCTGGCAAGGATATGTTCATACCTCCTCGTTGGTTCTTTCCGAGCAGTAATATATTTTAATGAAAATGTAACTGTTTTTTGATATGCCAACCGAAATTTACCACCAATATCATAAAACTGTTTTGAGGACATAAGTAATTAAAATATGTTGTTGGCCAAATGAACATATAATAGGAATTTTCTACACATTATATATCAATTATTATTATTTTTTACTTTTAGCAGTAAACTTTTTCAGGAACGCCTATGAAACTCATTAATTTTATTGCTAGGCGTTTTTATACATGTGCAACTGTCTTGGGAAAGACTATAACACTATCAGACAGAGTAATCTGTCACCAAAACGTTCACTGAAAACCGAGGTCTCTTCATCCGTAAAAAACACTTTGCTTGTAAAATCCGGATCTTCTGCTAATTGATCATAAATCATGGTTATTTAATGCCTGAACCCTATGTACATTGTACATGATAGGGGTAATTGTTCCCTTAGTACACGCCACACGCTACTGTTAGATACACCCACTTCTCGGTCAATGTCGCGGGTACTGCGCCTCGGATCTTCCTCAACGAGGTTTATGTTGTTTTCTTCGTTGTCGAAAACATGTTGCGGCCTTTCCCGTCCGCGTTCTTTATACATATGTCAGGTGGACATTTTCGCTATCCCGTAACCTTTGAACTACTTTTTGTACTGTTCTTCTGTTAGGTTGTCGTCGGTTACGGTAATGGACAACAAACAAGTATCATTTAAATTGTACTGATATTCTCCGTATATTAACACCATATCTACTACGCCTTGATAAGACAACAATTTATACACCTGCTAAGTAATACTACAACACACAACTAAGGAACACCTACATATTTGTTTGATTGTGGAAGTCATGTCAGAAAATTAGAGAAGCCCTTCTCGCATGTAGCGAGTCCAAACATTCTGTCCGTGCACATGCACAAGATGCACAGGGTCGACTTACATTTACGGTAAATTTTTTAAAAAAAGTTACTAATTTTCGCGCCTCTATCAAACTTTTCAAGGAGCGCCCTTATTTCAGAAACACCTTATATATATCGGAATCGTAGAGTCGATTTCGAACTCGTCTGTACAGTTGCTGAAAAAATTTTAAACGTCCGTAAATTACTTCAATCGTGTCATTTTAAAAAGCATTTTTAAATGTTACCTGAAATTTAAAAATATGCTGCCTGTCTCTGTCCCACAGAACAATTTTGGGAGGCGATATTAAATGTGTATGCAATAATGGTTTTTATAACTATCTTATGTTTAAAATTACGTAGCAAAATATTTAATATATGCTCTAATATATGCATATTATACAGTGTAGAAAAGTACCGATGGTCTATCAGAAGTTACGCGAGAGCGATAAAGTAAGCCATAGAAATCCATGTGATAGACAAGGATGGCTATAATGAAGGCGTCTAATAGTCAACGCCCATTTCGCCCTTCCACAAATAAGAAGTGGATCTTATTTGTGGAAGGGCGAAACGGGCGGTGACTAAGAGACGCCTTCATTATAGCCATCCTTCTCTATCGCATGGATATCTATGGCTTACTTTATCGCGATCACGTAACTTTAGATAGACCATCGGTACTTTCCTTCCCTGTATATGCGGGTTGTAGGAATTTTTAAAGTATTTTTAACTGTACGTAACATTCGATTTATAAGTTATTTCAAAATTAAATGGGAAAATATTTAATATGTTAAATATCAGGCAAAGGTTACAAATACGTATCATATTTTTATTTCAATAATGCCTAATTGCTTTATTTTGCTGGACTGATCGTAATTAAATTAGGATACGTGTTTTGTTTTTATACATTGACTAAATACTAGTTATATTAGGTAATTCTACAATAATTATGTTTTTCTTAACAGTATTTCAAATATTTGTGTTTTAATAAAAATAACATTTCGCTTATTTCGTTCGTTTACAAAACAGACAAATTGGAAGCGTAACTTGAGGGTAAACGAGTATAAATGGATTCTTTGAATTGGGAAAAAGTGCATTTCTAAAAATTATACGCGTCTCATTTTGCGGGGTTTATTAAATATTTACTTGAAATTTTTTGTTTGAGAGCAGCAAAAGGCTACGCAAAAAAGCATACGTCTGTTCTGTTCTGTTTCCCTTACCTTTGTGCTTTGTAGGAACTGTAGCTTTAGGGTTGGAGTTAAAAGAATATAATTCTGTATTTGTCAGAGGTATACAACTGAATGAAAATATATAAATGGCTCCTCATCCACCACACAATAGTCCAGGATTTTGTATGGCTAAATGTTCATATAAAATATATTGAGTAAAGTAAATTTCGATTCATATTCTAACACATTTGTATATCTGCTACTTTTGGAATACAATTTAAGGGACGGTGGGCATGTATGGAGTGATGAACTTCTATAAGAGACAGTACTTGAATCAGTATAATGCAAACAATTTAAAATAGTTATTTGTGCAAGTACCACTTTTTCACCAGACTAAACAGTCTGTGAGCGAAGAAAGTTCGTCCAAAATGAAATAAGACATTAACATAATTGACTATTTAAAAATATACTTTATTATTATACAGGGTTATCCAAAAGTCCCGGTACGGCAGAAAAACTTTCAGAGAAAGCATTTTGTTCAAATGTTTCAGACAAAAATGAAAGGATTTTATTTATTTATCTGATGGTGACCTTGGATTTGACCTTGACTTTGACCTTCAAGGTCAAGTTTTTTAAACGGAACCCCCAATTTTGTATTGCGGATTTGGAAAGAGCAGGAAATTTTACGTCCAAAGATGGTCTTGACCATGACTTTGACAATGACCTTCAAGGTCAAGTGTGGGTCGACTTCCAAAAGTCCCGGTACGGCAGAACTGTCGAAGAATGCATTTTGGGAAAAAATGTTCCAGAGAAAAGTGTACGGATTTTTCCCTGGCTATCTGATGGTGACCTTGGATTTGACCTTCAAGGTCATTTGAAGGTCAAAGTCAATTTCGGGTTTTTCCGGATATCTCCGGAACTACCCGCAATTTTAAAACTTTCTAAACGGTATATTGTTAGGTATAAAAAAACACAACTTTTTTCTAATTTGAGCCACCCCGTATCTCTTACCGTTTCCTAGATCCTAATGCTATCCCATCCTTATCCTGGACACACTGTATACATTGTTTTCTGTTAATGTTTATAATTGTATACGTGAAGGGAAGCTTCCTCATGAATCCCAAATAAAATGTGTAAACAAAAAGACCTCTTCGTAGCAACTATTTTTTACGTGACTAGTCTTTGTTAAAAGTGATAATAGTACCATAGCAAGAATACAGGATATTTCTTTGAATGATTGCATTATTTGACAATTTCGATACATCTGGTATGTGTATTAACGTGTATTACCAACTAGTTTATTACATTTAAAATAGAATAAAAGGTACAGTATTTATATGGGTGCGTCGTACTTCCCATAACTTTTTAATTTTTTTTTTTTTGGATAAGCTGGGAATCATCCTGTACAAATAAGTAAAAGGACCGACCACCGATCTGTTTATATATTCCTGCCAGTCTCTAAAAGTGATTAATACTGACAGACTCTCAGTACATTACTTTTTTTTTATCTGGATGCCGGCGAGGAAGAGTTATAAGGCCAACCACTGCTTGAAATATATTCCGCTAGAGAATTCCAGCGGCAATATATTTAAATGTTCACCGGAAATTTGCTAATTCCAATTACAGGGCAAAAGCTATTTATAAGTCTCATCGTCATTATTACAAATAATAACGCCCCCCCCCCTCGTTCTAAATTAATAGAAAAAGTATGTAGCCCTGAACTTATCGAAAATAAGAAGCTAATATCAATATAATGATCAATTTCTTGTCTTACCGTTTGGTTTACGACGTTCTTTGCAAAAAAAGTCTTCAAGTGAGTACAACTAGATTAATGTATTTTTTATAAAGTTGTACTAATACTTGTCCTATTTCCGTATCTCTGACATAGACATATTAGATAACAAAACACATTTTCACTAATGACTGAAGTGATGGTTAGTTCCTATTTCCTTTTAAATGTTCACAATTTGAATAAATGCCCATACTTCCAAGCCTCTACAAATCATTTAAACATTTTAATCCGTCAATTCGATCTACGTATTTCTATATTATGACACATTAAGTTTATGACTTGATATTATACACCGAAGTCGTTTGGACAACTTTTATTTCATTCCAAACAGTCCTAAACAGCGGATAGTTATAGGATATTGCAACGTAATTTAAATTTCAAAATGGCAATAAATTTTCTATTAACCTAATGACATCTGTATTGGAGTTTTAAGTACCATTTTTATTGAATCGATCCAATCTACATATTTTAGATTTTACCGACGCGCACCCTTAACAGGATGCAGGGTGCACTTTGTGTGTATATATTAAAGGGTGCAAGAAGATTGACTGCAATTACTTTTAAATGTGAAATTTAACCAATTTCTAAATATTATCGTTTAAATTAGAAAACGGAACTTGGACAACCTGTCCAACTTGGCTACGTTGCGTTATAATGTACGCATGTCCTCATACTGCAAAACAGAGGAGCCTATCGGGTCATTACATGGTTTAAATAACAAAAACAAAGCGAATGCAAACAAGATTGGTTAAATAATAATAACTAACAGTAGAGCACAGTTACAGAAACGAATTATAGTGTTTATTTTCCTGTAATTTTCTTTAATTTGATGTATGGCCCAATAATTTAATATAAATGACTTTATGAGCCTATATTGTTTTAAGACATCATATATACATACATATATATATATATATGTGCCGTTACGTGAGAGCGATAAAGTAAGTCAGAGAAATGCGTGCGATAGAGAAAGATGGCTATAATGAAGGCGTCTAATNATCATGCATTAACTGCTGAAAAAGGCGTTGTTACATGCACGCAAATCGCGTGTACTGAAAAAAGTAAATTCGCAAAATGGACAGAGCCAGTCTCAAATAATGGTGTACATTAATATTCATATGTTGGTGCACTTGGACAGATAACAGCTTTTATCACACCTATGCCGCATTCTGTCTAGTATGATAACAATGCACGCTATAAGGTGAAATGGTCCCAAATGACATACGCGTCGTAATTTACAGCAAAAAGAACGAAATTGTTTTTATAAAATTACACCGGCACATGACAACGGAAAAGTCTGCGCTCGTGTACGTTTTCAAAAGTGAGGCGAAATAATTTTGCTACGTCGTGGTCGGACTCGTAATACGCCGCCATTTCTCGGTCGTTAGCGAAACTAATTTCCTCGTGATATAAAAAAATACACCTCCGGAGAATGAAACCGGAGGTACATGAAATATTTTAACGATTGAAGGAATAACAAATAACTGATGCATTAGGGAGCCGTATGTCACAGGAGTCTATTCCTATCGACACTTGGGTACTATACGTATTGACTTAACGGTGATAAATGTATACTATAATTGAGTTGTTAATTGCATATGGATAGCGTTTCCTTTGTACGTTAGATATTGTATAATAGCCCTATCAGAATCATCGGTGTATGGAAATAAGTCCGAACCAGAAATGTGAGTATAATAGGTCGAGTTATTTTCGGCATATACAACAATGAGGTGTGAATGAAAACATTGAGAAACATAAATCCTCTTTATTTTTTGTTAGATATTTGCCGAAAAGGTGTTAAACTTACTTTCGAATAAAATATTCATGATGTGAAGTGAAGGAGTCGAAGTTTAAATATACGGAATTTATTAGAAACGTATTGTTTGATTTTGTAATATCACAAGCCGACAAAAAAATTCGTGTGGTTTTGAGACGTGACCCTACGGCCGTGATCAGTTTTCCGCTGAATCCGACAGAAAATGATAAAAAAAATTCTGACGTGCAGATTCCGCCCCCCCCCCTCCCACACACACACCCTCAATTTCCCTCAAAAATTAAAAAACGCAAATTCGCCATCCAACCCACCTTTCTTTAGTAAAATATTCCGCTGCATCCGAAAATGATAAAGAGAAAAATTTTTGACTTATGATTACTACCTCTCACACCCTCCATTCCTCCCAAAAATGCAAAAAATCCAAACTAGCCTTCCAACCCACCTATCTTTAATAAAATTTTCCGCTGAATCCGAAAATGATTCAAAATATTCTGACGCATGGATTCCCCCCCCCCCCTCACACACACTCAATTTCCCTCAAAAATTAAAAACATGCAAACTCGCCATCCAACCTATCTTTAGAAAAATATCTGAATCCGAAAATGATAAAAAAAAAATTCTCAGGCTTATGGATTCTCCCCCATAAACCCTCAATTCCTCCCCTCCAAAATTAAAAAATTCTAAACTAGCCGTCCAACCCACCCATCTTTAATAAAATTTTCCGCTGAAACTAAAAATGATAAAAAAATTCTAACGTGTGGATTCCCTCCCACACACCCTCAATTTCCCTCAAAAATTAAAAAAATGCAAACTCGCCATCCAACCCACCTATCTTTAGAAAAATATTCCGCTGAATCCGAGAATGATAAAAAGAAAATTTTCTGACTTATGGATTCTACCCCACACACCCTCAGTTCCCTCAAAAAATTCAAACTGGCCATCCAACCCATCTTTAGTAAAATTCGCCGAATCCGAAAATGGCAAAAAATTGTTTGGACGTGAGGGATCCGTATCATCCGTATCTTTTTGCCGTTTTCAGATTCAGCAAAATTTACTAAAAATAGGTAGGTTGGATGGATAGTTTGCATTTTTTGAATTTTTGAGGGGGATTGAGGGTGTGCGGGGGGGGATCCGATGACAGAATTTTTTTCTATAATTTGTGAATTCAGCGGAAAATATTACTAGAGATAGGTGGGTTGGATGGCTAGTTTGGATTTTTTAATTTTTGTGGGGGGGGGGGGTTGAGGGTGTGTAGGAGAGAAGAGAAATTTTTAATTTTTATCATTTTCGGATTCAGCGGAAAATATAGGTGGGTTGAATGGCTAGTTGGGATTTTTTTATTTTAATTTTTGAGGGGAATTGAGGGTGTGTGGTGGGGAATCCACACGTCAGATTTTTTTTATCATTTTGGGATTCAGCGGAAAGTTTTACTACAGATCACATCTCAAAAACACACGATATTTTTTATTTTGTCGGCCTGTGTATTTAAAATATAATTTAGCTCTGCCAAAGTATTAACAGAATGAAACCAATTCAAAGAAGTTACAAAAATTATCACAATTATGTAGGTTCAGAGATACTTGATATTTTTTTAAACATCAACTATCAAAATAGGCTACAAGTACAACGAAATTTAAAAATTTAATAATTACAGGATGTTATACTTGAAAAAAGCAAGGTAAGATAATAATCAGACACCCTATATAACATAAAATTGTAAAATGCGAAGAAATTGATAGGTGTTATTTATTTGAGGCTAAAGAAGAATTCGTTTTAAGACAGCCACACTGAGAGAAAAGTCTTGTTTGAGACTAGATTGTTTGAAGATATCAAATATTTGTTATGTATTATATTTCAAGTTATATTTATGTTTTCCAAAATTTTTATATAGTTGTGAAAATTTAATAATTTCTTTTTGTCATTTTCAAGATATTTATTTTCTAGTATTAAATGAATACAAAAATTTTTTTAGATGCATTAAATATTTCATTAATTTATTTATTCAAAGTATGGGATAAAAAACATGCTAAGTATCCCAAAAAAGTGGTCCACAGTTTAACAAAAGGTACAGAAAAGATTTACAATATTAGTAAAAAAAGTTTTTGCTTGCAGGCGTATACACTCTTTTGCTTGCACAAGCATATACACTCATTATAAGCATATACATTACATATTCACAAGCATATACACTCATTCATAGGTTATAATATAATAACGTAAAACTTAAATTACAAAAAATATTTCTTTACGTATTTTTGAAAAATATAATGTAATACTAATGATTAAAACAAACAAATTAGTTCAAACTCAAACAAATAAGTCTTTCTAAGTAAAGCTAAAGTATTATGTAAAATTAAAGATTACTACAGTACTTAATGCGTCAACGGAGCATAGGAAGTAGAACAGCATCAGCCATTATTATGGATGAAATGGATCTGTACTTATCACCTGTGTTTTGAAAAGGATCATTTAAGTTTCCTGATTGAAAATAACTCTGGACGTCACAGCTAGTCAAAGAAAGCGCCCAAGCAAATATTTTATCTTGTATCTTTGATACCTGTTAAAAATTCGATGTAAAAATATCCCGATTTACGCCATTTAGATGTAATAAAATTGTTTGCTAGTTACAAAGAATTCCGGCTGCCAAAAATCCTCACAAATTAAAACATCAAAGGGACGCTAAACAAAATACACTCCGTTTTAATATTAATAAGCCCAAATTTGCTGCAATTAATTTGGTGTCAGATATTTACATTTTCGTACCAGTTGATAATGGAATTTGCAATACAAAAATAAGGGTAGTGTGCCAAGCCGAATCGTTTGATGTACAGCGTTGCGGAGGTAATTGTTTTGGACAATCGAGGTGTGTTTGTTTTATTATTGTAAGCGTAAAGCGTTAATTGGTCGTAACATATAAATATTAACAGGGTTTGGACACTCCAAAGTTAAGGTTCACTGAAAGGTATATTGCCCTTACACACAGAACATTCGTGCTGTTCAGTACATACCGCGATTGTCATTTCTTTCTTCTTCTTCGGCCATGACGCATGAATTAATATATTTCTGCATTTTAGGGACTATTCGTTGAAGTATCTTGAAGTTTATTCAATTCAGATATGATTACGATCTTATTGATGCGCCGAAACAGATCGGTGTACGCTTAAATGTATACACCCTGTATAAAAATTGCTGAAGTTAGTTCGTGTTTTAATTTTTCTTGACGCGGCACGTTATGAATATAAATTTTAGTGGTTACGCCACTGAATATTCCAACTGTCCTATAAACCTTCTCCCTCGATTACTTAGCTCCCACTAAACTTATCGAATTTTTTTAATGTTGGGTTTTATGACCTGCCGACAGTATTCGTCCAAGCCATAAACATGTACCGAAATACGTAACTTGAAAAAGTTAATTCGACTTACGTCTATGTCAAGCCGTTTTCTGCGTAAAGTATGTTTTCCTAGAAAACATTTTAATTCGACAAGAGTGCTTTGTGTAATTCCGTAATGTTATTTTTTTATTCAATATCCGCAGCGCGGCAGCGAGCAATATTTACAACGCGTAAAAAAGTGGTAACAGTTACTTAAGATTTTTTTTACCCCGCACACAGGGCGTTTAAGTGCGGTCGTATGGGTGCAACGAAGCAACTGTTTCAAAGAAAATTTTTTGATATAGCAGAAATAATAGAGTTGCTTATTTGTGGCGTAGTTTTGATTTTTTCTGTTCATTGGATATTTGGTCACCTGTGAAATAATTAAACAAACGCTGTGAAATAATTGAACAAACGCTGTGAAATAATTAAACAAACGTTGTGAAAAAACGCTGTGAAGTAATTTAAAAAACGCAGTGAAATAGTTTACATTCAAACAACCATTAAAACAAACGCTGTGAAATAATTAAACAAACGTTGTGAAATAATTAAACAAACGCTTGTGAAATTTAATTATTGGCTCCTTTAATGTCGAACTGATACAAGGCACGTATTTACGGTGGTAAAAAGGCGTTAATCTGAAATTGATGTGCATGTTGCTCGTTCATTGAACATGATGCTGTGAAATAATTTACATTTTAAAAACATTAAAACAAACGCTGTGAAATAATTAAATTAACGCTGTGAAATAATTTTCATTCAAACAAACATTAAAAACATTAAAACAAACGCTGTGAAATAATTAAACATGCGCTGTGAAATAATTAAACAAACGCTTGTGAAATTTAATTGTTGACTGCT
The DNA here is from genome assembly GCF_000390285.2 of Anoplophora glabripennis. Taxonomy (NCBI): domain Eukaryota; kingdom Metazoa; phylum Arthropoda; class Insecta; order Coleoptera; family Cerambycidae; genus Anoplophora; species Anoplophora glabripennis. The sequence goes on from NW_019416235.1 coordinate 831,717, forward strand.
TTAATGTCGAACTGATACAAGGCACTTTTACGGTGTTATAAAGGCGTTAATCTGAAATTGACGCGCATGTTTCTCTTTTATTGAAATTTTTTTGAACAATCATGATGAGAAATTGTCCTGTATTTTTCTGCCATCGTTATCTCGTCAATCCTTGAAAGCAAACGGATTTACAGCCTTTGGGTTGCTTTAAAATTAAACTCGGCCATAATTAATTAGTGTTCTATAATTTAGAAAACATATTCCGTGTATTAGTCATGCGTTAACAAACGTGGCGATATGATTTTATTGGTACTGTTAATAATTAAGTTTAATTATTAATACGGCAAATTATCTGGGAAGGTAATGGTTTGATTATTTCAATAAAATCGATACATTTAATCAAATATAAATGGACGGCAATTTGTAATATCCTGCCAGTTTTTCATTCCTCGCAGTATTCTTCAGTGACCAGGACAATAAAATGAGTTCAGTTGTAATCGTTGTATGAGAAATGACCAGAATTTATTCTTTTATGCTCCCAATGCCGTAAGTACCACATTTTTCATCAAACTTGAGTGTGTTATCGAATTATATTTGGTGAGTTCGATTCAACAGTTAAAACTCGAACTCCAGTTTGTCGCGGAAAAAACTTGAAGCGAAACAATTTTGTGAAGTTTTATATTGTTCATTGTTTTTTCTTTAAACTACCTTACGTCTTTACTTCTATTACGCTTTGTCCATACACTATGTATCTGTGGCACTGTTTGTACATTCCCTTTTGCTTAAACTATTTACCGTTTATTGTTTATAATCTTGTAAAAACACAAAAACCACATTTATTTTATTTTTTTTATACATATATTTAAAGGAGAAACTATTATTTGCTTATCATACAAAATATTACATTTTCATTCTAGTCTTTGGTCATTTTATAAAGTCACTTTTATTTACTTACATTTTCAAGTTATCAGAATATTCTTGAGGGGTATAAGTTACCGTTGTTACACTTGCGCATCACATAGCGTACTTGCTAGCTGAGTCATTGAACTGAACTCACTACAAAACAAATGGGAATGTCAACTGCACTCACTTGACGAGTGGCTCTGTGGTATGTCTTAATCTATAGACTGACTGTTATAGAATCGTCCACAGGCGTAACATTGGGGGTTAAAGTGCGAAAATATATAATTAAATTAAATAATCTTTTAAGAGAAGTTTTAATTGTTTATTGAAATATTGATTTTGTGAATGTTTTATTCAGAGACTAAATTATTGTAGATTAAACTCTAACAGAGTTGCCAACCACCTTCTCAACATTAATTAGCTCGATTGTATGGTAGACTGCATTAAAATCAGTGTGAGTGAAAGCAATAAAGGTACAGAGTGAATCCATTGAGTGAAATTATTGAGTACATTTTCACTCAATATTGAGCATTTTAATAATAATATTTGAACTAAAACTGAGTAGTTTACTCAGATACCTACTTACGTATCTGTAACGTACATATAGGTTATGGCAATTTCTTCGTCCGATCAGTAAACCAATCCCTTTAATAGAGACCAAAAAACATTGTCTCTAAAACCCTTTGGAAATTTTCATAGTATAAAATTACTCAATAATAGTTAAATTTAAATCATATAGAAAAAGTTAACCCTTAATTGATTTTACGTACTAAGAATAAAGTCAAAAGTCACTCACTTCATAGTTAGCAGAAACTCAGATTTGAGTAAAATTCACTCACTTCTGTTGCAATAGTTTCACTCATAAAATTTGTATTGTACTCATACTAATAGAGTGAAAATTGTGCTCATTCGGCTGTGGACAGAAATTGATATTATCATTGAGTAAAGTTTAGTGAATTTGAGTGATTTTTTTACAGAGTAATTACACTGTAAAAAAATAAGTGAAATTTCACTTATATTGCACTCAATTATGGAATGAGGGGGAGACTCAATATTAAGTGAAAATGTACTCGACAATTCGACAACAAACTCAGCGGATTCACTCACAATCAGTACAATACAATGTGTTTACTCACACGAATTATTTACAGAGTAGCATCAACGTCGTGTCTGTATACTGTCGGTTTATTTTAGTAACTTTCGTCATATTATGTGTTTTTGTTAGACTTCGTGTATTACAAACGGTGTAAGATAATTTGCGTTTCTACACTTACCAGTGACCCAATAAGTAGATACGAGAATGTAATACAATAGGTTCGAATGTATGGATTCCAAAACAAAAGCTTAATTATCTTGAAATACAAGCTTGCCCTGTACAGGTGTCACTGCGAGACCATAAATTATTTGTTTAACTACGAAACAATAATCCGCTTCATAATTCTTATTAATAAAATAGTTTGATTGCTGGAGTATCCCGATCCGCAGGTATTAAAGTGGCGTTTCTGTTGGCATTACCGCTATAAATACAATGCCTTTGCTATGTATACATATATATTCCGATGTTGCATTAATCCTAAGTTTGCACAAAGGGCGCCTATAAATTATTTGGGACAACATTAAAAGTACGGGGATATGGTGCGGATTGATCGCGATTATGCGCGATACATGTCGGACAATTGACGAAATTCTCGTAAATGTATCTATTCCTGTACATTATACACGGTGAATGTTAAATTTGTGCCTATATTTTAAATAGCGAAAAAATGAAGAATGAAATGTAAAATTTTAAATTAATATTCACGATTTATAGAAAACTTGTTGAGAACCACTGACCTCACTATAGAATTCTATGATATGTAGCTAAACTTTAACAGTGGAAACTAGAGGTCAAAATGGACTGTTTGGAACTAATTTACCTAGATACCCAAATGTACCCTTAAGGAGCTACAGCCAATTAAAAATGTTTATTAAATCCAGTTAAAAGTTTTAATAGTTTAGGAATTAGTTACGTTAGCTTTGTAGCGTTTTATTTTAACCAACGCACGATGCGACGTCCGGTAGAAGTAATAATGAACTTGGTGTTAAATATTGCACTGTATAATTTTCGTGATCTTGGTATATTGGTTGACATCAGTTTATGGAGAGTGTTATCAAAAAGCTGCCATTGCTTCGCGACTGTATGCCGAATTAATTTGAATGTTAATTTTTTGTCGTATCGAAATTAAAACTCCAGTTTAAAAATCGCCCTGTATATTTCTGTGTGTGGGTTTTTTTAGAAAATTTCTGCAAAGCACATCGCGAAAAAATTAGGAATGAAAAGTCAAATTTGACATTAATATTCACGATTTATAGAAATCTTGTTGAGAACCGCTGACCTCACTATAAAATTCTATAATATGTAGCTAAACTTTAACAGTGGAAACTAGAGGTCAAAATGGACTGTTTGGAACTAATTTACCTAGATACCAAAATGTACCCTTAAGGAGCTATAGCTCCTTAAAAATGTTTATTAAATCCAGTTAAAGTTTTAATAGTCTTTACAATTACTTATACTAATAGCTGAAAGTTCAACACAAAATTTAGAAATTAGTTATGTTATCATTGTAGCGTTTTATTTTAACCAACGCACGATGCGACGTCCGGTAGAGGTAATAATGAACTTGGTGTTAAATATTGCACTGTATAATTTTCGTGATCTTGGTATATTGGTTGACATCAGTTTATGGAGAGTGTTATCAAAAAGCTGTCATTGCTTCGCGACTGTATGCCGAATTAATTTGAATGTTAATTTTTTGTCGTATCGAAATTAAAACTCCAGTTTAAAAATCGCCCTGTATATTTCTGTGTTTTTAGAAAATAATTTCTGCAATGCTCATCGCGAAAAAATTAAGAATGAAAAGTCAAATTTTACATTAATATTCACGATTTATAGAAAACTTGTTGAGAACCGCTGACCTCACTATAGAATTCTATAATATGTAGCTAAACTTTAACAGTGGAAACTAGAGGTCAAAATGGACTGTTTGGAACTAATTTACCTAGATACCCAAATGTACCCTTAAGGAGCTATAGCCCCTTAAAAATGTTTATTAAATCCAGTTAAAGTTTTAATAGTCTTTACAATTCCTTATACCAATAGCTGGAAGTCCAACAAAAAATTTAGGAATTAGTTACGTTAGCATTGTGGCGTTTTCCTTTAACCTACGCATGATGCGACGTCCGGTAGAAGTAATAATGAACTGGGTGTTAAATATTGCACTGTATAATTTTCATGATCTTGGTATATTGGTTGGCATTAGTTTATGGAGAGTGTTATCAAAATGCTGCCATTGCATCGCGACTGTAAGACGAATTTATTTGAATGTTAATTGTTTGTAGTATCAAAATTCCAGTTTAAAAATCGAGCTGTATATTTCTGTGTGTGAGGTTTTATAGAAAATTTCTTCAACGCACATCGTTTACATAAAAAAATATGTGCGAATTTTAAATAGACAGGTACAATACAGTCGACTTAATTCTGCCAGTGTGAGAAATTACAAAAATTATTCATAAAATTCCATGTCAACAATTTATTAAAATGGTTTTTCCTGTTAGAGTAATTGCAGGTGCGTGACTGCTTTAAAATGGGGTTCGTACTGGAAAAAATAATATATTGAAAATAATAGCTATTGCCACGTAAACGCGCTGCATGTAGGGTGAGTAATTAAAATACAACGCCACGTATTAATATATGAAAATTTAAATATGTCTTCGCTAATTGCTGACAGGGACTGTTATTTGTTATAATGCAAAATCGGTCTATTCAGTCTTACTGATATATTAAAGCACAAAATAATAAAATACGAAACTGTAAATATGTCATTACAACTTTTTCTGACTGTTGTGTTCATAATTACGGATTTTTTTTAGCTAATGTGTCGCTTACATAATTTTTTAGTACCCGAGCGTCTTTCTTTGTGTTTTAAACTAAAATGACGCCGTTTTTTATTTCGTGTGTGGTGGCCTCTAGACGTTTTTTGTTTCGTGTGTGGTAGACTTAAGACGATCACACGGTACAATTGTACACGACATCCGACTTTACCTTTTGCGTTCGTCCTCGGGCGATTCCGTATTCATTCCTTTCTGATAGTTTATCCACACGTTTTGGTGCAATTTGTAATTTACAATAAATGGTTCGCTCTGTGCGATGTGTGAGAAGATAAGGCCGACAGAAACGTTCCGTCTGTAGAAAACTACCGGGCCGGCGAGATGTAAGCCAACATCTTATTTGCGGGGTTTCCAGCTGAATATTCGGCCAATGAAACCTGACGAACACAAGTTTTCGTTGATATTCAACTATTAAGCACTGAAAAACATCTTGAATCAAGAATACATTATTTGCATATGCATGATGTGCCACTTAATATTCCCACTGGTGTTTCCTTAGAAACTAAAAGACGTATTTTAAATCCCTGTTAATCATAGGCGGAGTATGTAATGGATTTAATTTGGCATGTGGCATAAATATCTTATATTGACGGTCAGAAAAGAGATTGAGAGAAAGGTCGTATTTGATCTAATAAGGATAATAAAAAGCGAAACTTAAAAACTTGTTGGTTCTTGTTCACCTTTAATACACAGACAAAATATTTGTATTTAATTTAATATATCTCCCTTACTGTTACTTCTCTGCGTGGTTTTGTTGTGCACCTACTCTTGCTATATATGTGTGCTTTTCTTTTTATCTATTTTTGCTCAAGATTGTCTTGATATCAAAGTAATAACACTAATACTCCGAATACCGACTGAAAACATCAGTTTTTTAGTCTAACAATATTGTTCACAACTTTGGTAGTTATTTAGTAGTATTTTCACTATATTTCATTAGTATTTGTTAATCATGATGATCAATTATTTTTATTTTTAGTTTGTTAATTAATTTAGATATTTTAAATTTTTAAATGCATCTTTCTCAATCTCACTTACATATTTCTGTCGGTCTATACTTAATGTGAGTTTTTATAGAACATCTTTATAATTATTGTCATATTGGAGAGTAATTAATCAATAATTGTCAACAGGTTCAAAACTAAGTAAACATACACTTAATAATTTAACTCGGTGGATTCACTCAGCACTTATAATGTGTTCACTCACACTAACTATTTACAGTGATGAGTTTTTTTAGAATGTCTTTGTAGTAATCGTTATACTGGAATTTATTTTTTTTTTGGTTCAAATATTGTCACAAACGAGTAAAATTGTCAAAATATTCAACACTAATACACGTATACTCAATAATTTAATTCAGTGAATTCAGTCAGCACTTTTAATGTGTTCACTCACACCAATTATTTACAGTGTACTAAATGTGAGTTTTTAGAATGTCTTTACAATCGTTATCATACTGGAGCGTAATTAATCAATTTTTGGTTCAAATATTATAATAAACGAGTAAAATAGATTCATTCAGCACTTTTAATGTTCGTTCATACGAATTATTTACACTGTACTAAATATGTGTTTTTAGAGTGTCTAATTAAAACAATTTTTGTTCAATTATTGTCATAAACTACTACTTAGTAAAAACACTTAATAATTTAACTCACTAGTTTCACTCAGCACTTTTAACGTGTTCACTCACCAATTATTTACAGTGTACTAAACGTGAGTTTTTCGAATGTCCTTACAATCGTTATCATACTGGAGCCTAATCAGTTTTTGGTTCAAATATTGTTATAAATGAATAAAATGGATTCAGCACTTTGAATGTGTTCATTACTAATTATTTACACTGTACTAAATATTTGTGTAGAGTGTCTAATTATTCAGTTTTAGGTTCAAATATTGCCATAGACGAGTAAACTTGTCAAAATGCTCAACACTAAGTGAGCGTATACTCAATAGTTCTTAACTCAGTGGTTTCACTCAGCACTTTTAACGTGTTCACTCACACCAATTATTTACAGCGTACTAAACGTGAGTTTTTCGAATGTCTTTACAATCGTTATCATACTGAAGTGTAATTAATCAGTGTTTGGTTGAAATATTGTTATAAACGAGTAAAATAGATTCATTCACCACTTTTAATGCGTTCGTTCGCACTAATTATTTACACTGTACTAAATATGTGTTTTTTAGAGTGTCTAATTAAAACAATTTTTGTTCAATTATTGTAATAGACTAGTACTTGGTAAAAGCATACTCATTAATTTAACTCTGTGGTTTCACTCAGCACTTTTAACGTGTTCACTCACACCTATTATTTACAGTGTACTAAATGTGAGTTTTTCAAATGTCTATACAATCGTTATCATACTGGAGTGTAATCAGTTTTTGGTTCATATATTGTTATAAACAAATAAATTGGATTCAGCACTTTGAATGTGTTCACTCTCACTAATTATTTACACTAAATATTTGTGTAGTGTCTAATTATTCAGTTTTAGATTCAAATATTGCAATAAACGAGTAAAATTGTCAAAATGCTCAACACTAAGTGAACATATACTGGCTGTTTTTTTAACTCAGTGGTTACACTCAGCACTTTTAACGTGTTCACTCACACTAATTATTTACAGTGTACTAAATGTGAGTTTTTAAAATGTCTTTACAATCGTTATCATACTGGAGCGTAATAAATCAGTTTTTGGTTCAAATATTGTATAAACGAGTAAAATAGATTTGTTCAGTACTCGTAATGTGTTCGTTCACACTGTACTAAATATGTGTTTTTTAGAGTGTCTAATTAAAACAATTTTTGTTCAATTATTGTCATAAACGCGTAAACTTGTCAAGATGCTCAACACTAAGTGAACGTATACTCAATAGTTTAAAGTGGTGTCACTCAGCACTTTTAATGTGTTCACTCACACGAATTTTTTACAGTGTAGAGTTTACTAAGTTAAATCGTCTCATTTTAATGTCAAGCAGCTTTTCCATGTACATGGAATATTGAAATACCCTGTATTACAGCGGAAGAACCGGAATTTAATAAACTGACTTGAAATATATATGTGTCACTGATTATTGACTTTCTCTTAATTTATCATTGTATATTAAAGGTCGACGAAGTTTGATGGTAAATTAATGAAAATTGTAATGAAGGTATTAATTAGCAATCAATAAATCCTTGAAATTCACAATAGAACTAGGAACCTTTACAATTTGTGTAATGCGGTTGACAAGTGAAATATTTTGGTGTTGGGATATATAATTTTGTTTGAATATTAAAAAATAAAAAATGATTCTCGCATTAAAATAGTAAATGAGTACAATTAAATAAATTTGAATTATAAAACTGAACTTTTGTTCTAGTTTATAATAATTATATATAATAAAATTGGTTTGACAGCTGTTTTCTGATTACGCAAAGCTAATATACAATATACAACTTAATCCAGATACCGCATTGTCTCGCTAATTTGATGAAAATCACACCAGGCCAGCCAGTTGAGGTTAAAATTGAAAATGCAAGTATAACTCGTTTAACTGGAAGTAACACCATTGACATATTTCGCGGAGCAATTTGAATGTTGCAATTTCTAGGGAAAGATTTTTATTTCTCCCCGAGAGGCATCTAAATTGACAAAAAATATGTGCGCAATACGTCCTCGAATTATTCGTGTGAATTTCTTCCTAGAAATATACAAGGGGCACTGTATACATCATGTCCTTAAATTTACTTAATTTTCCGGTGTTGTGAAGCTGGATTTTCTTTTACATATCAAAGGTAGCAGCATTTGCCGTGCAATAATTTAAATTCTAGGACGTTTACTTACGCCGGCAATGCTTTTCCTCCGAAAGGAATCTCTCCGTTTCCTTCTGGGAATCATTACTATCCGCGAGGAGGAGCCTATACCTTGCAAGAAACACAAAAGTTCTGGCTTTTACCTCAGGAATTGTTGCCAAAAGAAAATATTAAGACCAAGTGAGCTAGTGAGCGTAACAGAAATATAAAACGTTCTGAATAACAACGCGATGCATCTGCAACGTTTTGCCCGCATTCATCGAAAGTTAGCATATCAACAGGTTTATTACTGTCATACATATGTGCCATTTTATAATCGGAAAAAATACCGAAAATCCTTTGTCTTGGAATATAGGATATTAAACATACAATGTGTCGATAAAGAAAAGATTTGTTTTTTTCACAAAATGGCACTGATTTCTTAAAAAATCTATATCAAGTGTAACCTTCTATTTAGGTGTACTTTTAAATGTTGACATTTGGTAAAATGCAAAATAAATAACAAGTTAGTATTTAAAAAAAATTCATTCAGTATGACAGAAGCACCCAATTAAATAAAAAATCCATCAATAAATGACTGTAAACAACTGCCCTTGAAATATTCAAATTAGGTGTCACTTGAGTTTGACCCTCATTTTGGTCAATGTTAACTTTGAAAATATTAAATGGAAAACCCAATTTTTTATGGCAGCAATCAATAGAGCATTTTTCTTTGAATAATTTGACAAAAATATTTGAAGCAAAATTTGTAGAAAAATTGTAAAGTCAAATCCAAAGAACCCACTATCTGAATTGTGCTTGAAACATTTTGAAATTGGTTCTTGTCGAGTTATTCAAAGAAAAATAAGTTTAACTTCTAAATGACCTGTAAGGTCATACAAGAAATATTTTCTGACCCCATATTCAAATGTAAAATTATATTGATTGTAGGTATAAAAAATGGGTATAGATAAATTAAATATTTTCAAGTTGACTTTGGTTGTCTTTTTGGAAAACCCTGAATCGCGTTACCTTAAAATTCTCCCTGAGCTTAGTGCATCCTATACTTATATTCTGGTACATTAGTGAATAGAATAACATCAAACCTCACCGTTAAGTGATTGGTTTTAAAATTACTTAAAGAAAGTTTTTCCGATAGACGTTTACTATTTAATGTATGAATCGGAATATCTAAATAAAGTTTTTGTAAATTCTAATAAATAGTTCGCCAACTTATTTCAAGGAGAGTTAATGGATATCATGTTTAGGAATTTTAGGTAAACCATACCCGTGTTGCTGAAAATTAATATTGTGTAGTTTCCTTCAATAAACTGAATTAGCTATTTTTGCACAGGGGCGGATCCAGGGATGGAAAAAAATGTGAAGGCTCCTTGGCTGCGGGCGCCACTGGTTGTGAGAAAATCACGAGTGATGTTTCATTAATTTTCCAATTACAGGTGGTCCTTCCTCAAAGCTTATGAAATAACTTTTTCAGGGGAAGTAATATATTATGCATAAAAGAGTGTAATATTAGAGGTCAATTAAAAACGGCGGGATGAACAATTATGGACTGACGAACGTCCACTTGTTCTCACGTAAATTTTTATTTCCCGTTTTTATTGTATTTATCTAGACGATGAAGGCATTCCCCATTTCCAGTTGCATGCCTCGGCCGACCGAAATTATAAAGGCTCGAATGGGCTTCAGTGTTTCAGGAGTTTTTAATTCATTAAAATCCGCATTAATACCGTTGCGCACGATGTCCACATTTCCATAATCAGTGGCTTACACAAATATTTGTTCCGCAATTGAGGAGGGTCATATTCGTTACCGCTGCTGCCTACTTTTCATTCTGCCGCAGACTCAGAAGCGGCCAACCGCGAGCGTTTCAAAGAAAAAATCATATTTCTTGTCCAATCGATTCGAAAAATGCTATACAGTGTGAAGTTTTCCTTTTAATTGACGTTTAAATAATTAATTTTAAGAAATCCTCGATATAAAAGAATTACATCCCTTAAGGCCAATCCTCATTCGTAGCTGTACATTTCTCAACACAGATGGAGTTCTATGAGTGATGTGTGAAGTTGATGGTGTTGTGATAGTAGCTACTTATCTAATTAGATAAAGTTAGCGATAATTTTTGCAAAATGGCACAAATCGACAACAAACGTTAGCAGAACGCTGCAAAGGCATCGCGACGTCATGCGCGGAGATTGGTTGATCTTAGTCTCAGAACAGTTACAAGAACATTCAAGATAATATGCATGTTATAAGCAGAGAAAATAAATTTTATAAATTATTGACAATGAACCTCACCGAATTTCTGACAAATTACACACCAGTTGAACGTTTTTATAAAATATCGGAAACATCACGCAACTCTTAAGATGATTATTACAACTTAAAGTGCTTGTAGTTTTATAAACGTTACATCAGTAATATCCAACAGTTATTAAAAAGATTTACATAATGTTTCTTGTCTCCTTAATAAAAAACCTTCTAACTTTTGATTGTTGCCAAAGGTTTTATAACTATATTATATACAGGTGTTATCATATAGGTTCTTAACAGTGACAACCAACAAATCTTTCTAAAAGAACTGCCAAAATGTTTTATAACAATTTTATAACTATCCTGAAGTCACCAAAGGAAGTCATCGCGATTTTATAAAACTTTATAAAGTTTTATAACAGTATCATAATAAATTTCAATAAGATGCTTTATAAATTTTCAAAACCTCAAAAGTGGCGAACTTTAAAGTAATAATAATCACCGAGAAAACAGTAATAAATTCTACCGTTTAAGACCTATAAAGGTTTTATAATTGTTAAGAACAATTGTTCGCGACTGTCTTATTGGTTTTATATTTTCGAATAAATAAACTTTTTAATGAATGTTTTGGAAAACAATAACTCTGCGGGCTAAAGATTAGCGGGTCGCTCTCTGTCAGCAATGTTTTGTGCCAGTAGACATTGGATTAGCATCATTTGTAGGGATCGTTATCAGTAGACTTATTGTAAGACTCATTCTAGTCAAGGATTTGTTTGTGGTTGTTTGAAAAAACACGTCTAAGAAAATGGGAATACAATATTTTATAGGTGTATTACGTGTGTTATTTTCATCTAGGATTTACAACATTTACATATTCTTAACCCGAGGAACCGACTGAAATTTTAACGACACCCAAACCCCATCTCTTATCGGTATATACTTGAAACCAAGCATGCCTTGAAATTAGGGCAATTTCATTAATGACGACTAGGATAAGCGCAGTCTTATTCAAATATAAATTTATTCTAGTGATGGTTGATCGCGGCACATTTCAGTTATGTGACATTATTTTGCTCCAAGAAAACGAGGTTTTGTACTTTTTCAGTCACTTAATGTACAGGGAGTAACAAAAATAATGGGGGGGTAATTATTTAGTATATTTCAAATCCTTACTGAACTTTTCGTACTCGCTTGTCTGTCATTCTTTGAAATAAGGTTACTAAGTATCGCAAACTTACTTCTAGGGGCAGCGAATAGATTAAAGGGTATATCGGGTTATACATAAAGTATTTTCAACAGTTGTAGATACGAAATTCGGAATTTTTTATTTAATTACATCCTGTATATCATATTTTTTCTGAATTTCGCCGGGGTTGCTGCGCCATTAAAAAAGGCACTACCCTTTCCTTAACGTATTTTTTCTTCGCACCGTAATAAATAATGCGGTGACATTTTCTGCTTTCCTTATTTATTTGTAGTGGTGTAACGTAAGTTTTTTAACAGTCTCTTCTCTAGTTTCTTTCTACTCCGTGTTGACCGTATATATTCCTCAGCTACACAAGCAACGACGGTAAAATATGGCTTTATGGTTTGACTAAAGTAAACAGAAACAACTCGCATAGCTGTAATATATTGCAGTGACATTGTTCTAACTGATAATAAGTTGTTTGCGTATCCGCAGAAGAGCATCTGTTCGTATCGGCGATATGTTTTTGAAAAATGTGCTTTCGAATTTACACCAAACGCAGTAAAAGAGAGACAGTATAAATGACTGGTTTATAACGACCCCCTATTGCACCAAAATGTTTAAAAAATGGGAAGTAACTTCCTTAAGTGTGTTTAAGATTTAACATAGCGTGAATAAAGCAATGTATTTTTCCCTAGCGTGGTATAAAAGACGTTCTAATGTCAACAGATCAAACCTGTTGAATAAAAGACGGATTGTAAGTTATTCATGTACACTAAGACCGTTTTTAAACCGCGTGTACTACTCATGCTAGGGGATAAACAATCATCGCCATAAACTCGGTTCATCAGTAGAAACGTTTCGATAAAAAAGTTCTTTGTTCGATGCTCGATGATACTGTCACTTAAGACCCAATAACTCTGTTTCTATTCGTCCAAATGTCACGAAATTTTGACAGTACATCGGTGTAGGACCTACCTTTCCGACTCGTGTAATTGCCAATAGATGGCCTTACTAGAAATACCTATTTTTGAAAAGTCCTATTCGCTTTGGATACGCACCTTGTAGTACATAAAAAGAACCGCCGCAGCCTTTTCGAGAGCGTTATTAATTATTTTTACATTTATGTCACATTAATGTGATGGACAGTGAAAATATATTCAGCTATTATTCACTCTGCGATATTTCATTGTACCAACTATTAATCTTTGTGCTACAACAGTTATAGTTGATAATTATTCTACAGCCACGTGATGTTAAATATTCCTGTTGCGATTTCACCTTATTTGTCACATGAGATTTATGAATGATTCCAAGGTTATAAAGTTTTATAGTACTGCGCGCAAAATACTAGCTTTACGCGAGCTGTTATGATGGAACAAAATTCATTTTTTTTTCTAGTTTGTTTTTTTTTTTGAAATTTTTGGAGGGGCGTAACTTTTCAAGGGAGAGTTTTTTCAAAAAATTTTATACCAAAGACCCATATTAATTTTCATCAGAGAATCGCTCTCTACATTTTTTCGGTGTTATTTATATACACCCTGTATATATTACACTTATCGATAGTATCTATTTGTTTTAAAATAATATAGCTTTGCTGATTTATGCTGCGATAGAGCATTAATCACTACATATTATAAAACAAAGTCCTCCGCCGCGTCTGTCTGTCTGTCTGTCTGTTCGCGATAAACTCAAAAACTACTGCACCGGTTTTTTCCCTTTACACCATGCAAATTAAATGAATACCTTAGGAGATATAGCAAAATCAAAATAATGCACAACGAAATTAATTTCGTGTCGCCGTGATTCGACCGGGCCGCGCGAGCGCCCCGTGACCCCGCGCCCCGCGTCCGAGTCGGGGGCGTCCGAAAGTTTATGTAGTGAATCAATGTATGGTGGAATTGTGTATCTTATATATGCCTACAGAAAAGTCCGCGATGGCACATGTCTATATGTTAAAGATAACATACTACCTATATCCATTTTAATACTTTAAAAAATTGGCAATTATAAAGCGGTAATGTAAAAGCTATTTACACAAATACGGTATTAATCCTTATCATTTTAAATAAGTTACAGGCTTTAAGCATTCCATGTACATTATTTTACTCTTTTACACCATATAATTTAAATGAATATCTTAGGAGTAATCGCAAAAAAAATACGGACGCGAGAATAAAATTCAAGCGCCTCGCTTCGCTTCATGCGATCGCCGACCCTCCCCCCGCACCGTCTTGCCTACTGTTTAGCTAATAAGCCGAACGATAACGCGCGCGTGATCCTTTAATTAACTGACTTGGAGCGAATGGAGGTGACAACTAACGACTGTGTTTTCTTTCTGGGTGTTGTTGGAAAGTTATAATTGCGTTCTATATTTTAAGGTCACATTTTTGTTTTGTATTTGTTGTCTTTAGGTAGTCGGAACATACATAGATACTTGCAAACATACTTGTATTTCATTGAGTTTTAATAATTTGTTTGTTTTTTTTTATTGTGAATCATTTAAAACTTCATAGTCGCATTTTTGTTTCGTGTTTGTTTTCTTTAGGTAGTTAGATACCTAACTACTTACTTATTAATTAAAATTGATAGTCCTGAACATAGGTACTTTAATTTAATTCGTTTTGTTTTCACATTGTTGGTAGTTACCCATATTGTTTTAAATTTAAAGGTTTTGCATTTTTAGTTTTGAGTTGGTTTGTTGTCTTTAGGTATATAGATATATCGTGAATTATTTTAAAATTAATATTAGGGTCGCATTAGATGAAAGATGATTGATTTTTTTGTTTGTTACGATTTAACTCAAAAACTACTCAACCATTTTTACCGAAAGCTACATCTCATCGGAGTAACATAGGCTATTTTATATTTGCCCGTGCGAAGCCGGGGCGGGTTGCTAGTAAATGCATAAAATAAATCATTTCTTACGGATGCCATACTGGGTATTTTTATTATATGACCTAATTTATATGATCAGTGTTTGTAATATTGTATGTGGATGAATAACAAGTAACTGTAGACAAAACTAAAGATGGGAACAAATAATAAAACAGCAGTTCTTAGGACAAACGCCTAATAAAACAAAACATGTTGCTCCACGAAAGTCATTTCAATCACAAGATACGGATTAAGTTCCACCTTTTTCTGCAACAAAATGAAACGTTGGTAACTTTATCTTATATACTAGACACAGTTAAATTTTTGTGAAAAAATAAATACGTTCTCATCGACTTTGGAGCAATATTCACCTTTCTGCTTCTAGCAAAGGATCGATGCGTAGGGCTTTAGAGTTTTAATTATCACAGTAATTTTAGGTAACTTTACGTTTAAGGTTGAGCAAAAAAACAGGTGGCTTATTTCAACGTTATGTGTTCTCGCGTTCTAATGTATTAGTGACCGTTCGATTGGAGTTGGAAGAAGTTTTTCTGTTAATTGTTTCAGTTAGTATATTTCAGGTTTCCAGACAATTGGAGGCAAAAACAAACTCTCAAAATTAATACCATTTCGCTTACACATAGTAAGGAATGAAAAAATTTTAAATATTTTTCGGAAAAAAGAAAAGCCTCATTAAACGTTTTTAATTAACGCCCAGTAGTTTCATCTTTTAATAAATTTCCTAATTCAATAATCAAAACCGTTAAAATTATAAAGCTTAAAACTTATTGAGAACGTCTGGAATCGTTCCCGAGTTACATACTGCATAAAAATAGGACATGGTGATAACTTATGGAAACGCTGATGAAAAGTGCGATTAATTGCACATCTTTATGTACAAGCATTCTCAAATACACGGACATTTGTAAACAGAGGCAGCGCTATCGGTGGAGTCAGTGGTTCCAAAACATTTTTTAACGTATCAACGTAATATTCTATTTGCAAAAAATATTTTTTGCGCCTCGATTTATTTGTTCTCCTCGAAGTTTGTATACACCCTGTATGCTTGGTTAAAAAAATTCTTCGAAACAATTGAATGCAGCCCGATTAAGTTCTAATCTAAATGTGCAGCCATTAGCACTTTCAAACAAATCATTACAAAGATATGCACACGATCGAATCTGCATTCTTCTTCGTTATCTTTTTAAAATAAACAATTGGTGACTATACAGGTGACGTAATTTAAATTTACATGGAAGGGGTGCGCATATATATTAGATCTTCCATATTTGCACGTTTTTTGATATAAAAGATTTAGTTTGAAGCGTTGAACGTACGCCATGTCTTCAAAAATCCCAGACACTGTCATTGAAAATATGCAGTTTGATATGACTGATTTTAACATCGACATACCGTTTATGGATAGTGAGAATGGTGTTATATCCGATGAAGATATCGCTAGATTCATCAGAGAAGCCATTTTGAAATCAAGTGAAAGTGAAATTTGTTCTCTTGAGATGTCCGCTGTGCCTGTATCTTCAGGTGTTGATGCAACTGTGAATCAGGAAGTTCATGGTGACACTGTGGGAGACAATGGAACTGCTCCAGTTGAACCTCCAACGATTTGTACTACCCAAAATCAAGATGCACTGGAGTCAAATGCTAATGAAGCTCGCTCAGATGTTACTCTTGGGCATGTTTTAAATAATGTGAAAGATATCGTCGGTCAAACCTTCTGCAGATGCTCCGTCACAACACTGATGAGTCTTGTTTCCATTTTAAGTGGCTTGACCATTGCAGCCGTCCTTATTGGTATTGAGTGGAGAAAGCACGTATCCCATTTGTAACTATTTTCAAGCAGGTATTGTTCTTCATATGTTTTAAATAAAAGACAAATGTAACGTTTTAATTTTGTGTATCTAATAAAGGTATTTACGAGTAAGTCCTCTTTATTCATTAATTTAGTTCACTGCAGTTACTTTGTAAAAATAATCAGTTAGAAGATATTGATTTTCACTTAACTAATTATTTAGAATCAATTTAGAATCTGAGTAAACGATCGATTGCGAGGGGTAGCGATGCAAATCATATTAAAGAATTTATAGTCCAGGCGGTACTTGTTTCGGGTTGGGTAAAACGCATATGATCGGAGATTTTTGCTTTAACGGCTTCTAAATAACATCAGAAATGATAATATTTCTATGCAAATAAACAAAAATGTGGGCTTAATTGTTATTGCAAAAAAGTATAAAAAAAATAGCAAAAAAATTCATTTTTCTCTTGGATTTCGCGTCGACAACTTAGCAATTATTCGTTTTAGACAAAAATGAAAGAGGAAAAAAGTTTTGTAATTAAATTTTGATCAAGATAGAGTTAGTTGCAATTCGAAAAAATAATTATTGTTGTTGCAAAAATCGGAAAAATCATTTAAAAAATTGCAAAAAATGCTAGTTTATTTGTAAATTTTTTTCAGTCACTTGAATAATACCTAGGATCTTCATACTTTTTCCAATTAAACTTCTTAGTGCATATAATCATCAGACCAAATTTCATCCAATTCGGTTCGATAGTTTTTACATAATAATTGTTTAATTTTTTTTATTTTTTTTAAATTAAAGAAATTTCAAAATCAAATTTCTAAAAATCTAAAGCCTTTGAATACTTCAAAATTTCACCACAAAAAGAAGACCTCTCAAGCTTTAAAATGCTTTTTGAAAAATTCAAATCGAACGATTAGGTGAGCCGTGGTAATTGTTTAAACATTTTCGCAATTTTCACGCTTATAAACAATTGCAATAATTTAATGTTTTTTTAAATTTTTTTTTATTTTAAAATATGGTTTGAAAGTACTCGGAAAGGCGAGTATTTAAAAAAAACCTGATGATCCGCCCATTATTTTCGGAGTTATAGCCCGTTAAAGTTAACCCTTATTTACAGCAAAACTATAAGGGATGTTTTTTGAACCAATAGATTTGTTATTCCGAGTACTTTCCAGATATAAATTTTCAAAATTTGCAATCACGGGCGTCCCATTTAAAATGTCACTCAAAGATATTGAAGACCGCGTGAAATCAATGAAGCATCAGTGGTGGGGGGAGCAAACACACTGCTACTCCGATCTGAATTCTCCAGTTCAAAATTGCGACACTCGAAAAAATTTCACTTATCTCAGCGTCTAATGGACCAATTTCGATGATTTTTTTTTAAAGCAACTAAAAAATTCAATTACCTATCATATTTTCAACTACATTTTATTATTAATTATTGGACTTTTGACATGCCGATAATCAGTTACTTTAAAAAATGATTAATTTATTATGTTTATTTATTTACTGTTAATTTTCACGACCAAAATTTTTGCATGTTGCACCATGTTGTTGGTATTAATTAAGTATCCGAAAGATTCTTATACTTTTTTTATAAATAAAAAATAAATTTTAGATAAATCTTATTTTAAAAGTAAACGAAAAAATTAAAATTATAATTATTCACAATTTATGTGAGTAATAATTTTTGAAAGAGAAATTTATCGTACAACTAAAAATTAATACCAATTTTCAGTTGTTTATTTAAATAATTATTGTTTAAACAATTTTATAATATTTAAACAAACTTACTAGTATTTCCAAAAATTTGAAAAGAACATTAAATTTTTGCAATTGTTTATAAGCGTGAAAATTGCGAAAATGTTTAAACAATCACCACGGCTCTCCTAATCATCCGATTTGAATTTTTCAAAAAGCATTTTAAAGCTTGAGAGCTGTTCTTTTTGTGGTGAAATTTTCAAGTATTCAAAGGCTTTAGATTTTTAGAAATTTGATTTTGAAAATTTTTTAATTTAAAAAAATAAAAAAAATTAAACAATTATTATGTAAAAACTATCGAACCGAATTGGATGAAATTTGGTGTGATGATTCTATGCAGTAAGAAGTTTAATTGGGAAAAAGTATAAAGATGCTAGGTATTATTCAAGTGTCTGAAAAATATTGACAAATAAACTAGCATTTTTTCAATTTTTTAAATGATTTTTCCGATTTTTGCAACAACAATAATTATTTTTTCGATTTGCAACTAACTCTATCTTGTTCAAAATTTAATTACAAAACTTTTTTGCCTCTTCCATTTTTGTCTAAAATGAATAGTTGCTAAGTTGTCGACGAGAAATCCAAGAAAAAAATGATTTTTTTTGTTATTTTTTTAAACTTTTTTGTAATAACAATTAAGCCCACGTTTTTTTTTATTTGCATAGAAAAATTATCATTTCAGATGTTATTTAGAAGCCGTAATAGCAAAAATCTCCGATCATATGCGTTTTACCCAAGTACACCCTTTGTAAGACAGATACCGCCTGGACTATTATTTTTAAACAGGTCAGAACGTAAACTCGTTTTGGCCAATTCGAAATGTTTACGACTGGATGAAGGATGCTCTAAGCCTCTTAACGGAATCGCTAATTTTTCTGTTCCTTCGGACAATTTTCTAGTGCCCATATCTTTTCATATAGTTAGCGATTTCCCAGACAAAAAGATTTTTCCGAGTTGATGCCGCCGTTGCCGCCCTACCCTATTACGGTTTATTTGACTTTTAGTGTTATTAGATTGTATTATTGTAGGCGTTCTGAAAATTCCACCTCATTATTACTTTCTTTGATGTTGTATATTGCCCCTTTGAGAAGTAAATGAATATAAAGCATATATACGCGTGCATATTTGCGTTCCTTCCTAATACATGTATTTCCTTAGTGAAGAGATGCAGATTTGCATCATTTGCAACTTTAAAGGTTTGTGCGGATTCTTCCTTATTTCTTAGCGAATACTTATCTATATCTTTATCTATATTTCGTGTTTGTTAAAAGTGTTTTGATAGAAGTAAATGAAATAGAATATTCAAGTAACCTTGTATACAGGGTGGGGCATAATTAGGTGTAAAAATTTGTACCAAAGCTTCCTAGATCAAAACAGAGTAATTAGCCAAATTTACTTCTTCCTGAATATGTTTCCTTTAATTTTCTTATGATAACTTTGATTTATGAGTATGCATTTAAAGCTTTTAGATACAAATACAGGGTGTCTCACGGTGACGGCCCATTAGAATTATTTCAGAGACTACTTCGATTTGAATTTTGAAAATTTGGGATACCGGATTTTCGGTCATGCCCTTCTCAACTAAAATAATGGCGTCCACGTACCACTTCCGGTTATACCGGAAGTCGTCATCAACTTGCTTATTTTAAATGGAACACACCATATATTATTGCAATTTTGGATTCTACGTGTTACTTTAGGTGGACTTTTATAAAGTTTCCCTATTCCTAAAATTAACCGTTTTCGGGATATTTATTTTTTTTCAAAAAAATGGAGAGAAACAGTGACTAGCTTCAAACCATGTGTATTTTATAGTAAGAAAGATAAAGCAACAATATTTATAGGGGGGATAGCTAGACCCCTAAGCTTCCCATTCATACTTTCAAAGTGGCTTAATTGCATACAGGGTGCTAGAAATTTAATGCCGAGTTTAGTTAACTTCAAACCTTCATAAGTCGTTTTTTTTTAAGTGGAACACCCTGTATGTTTTTCTATATTCTGATACACAATTTGGATATAAATATTTTGTTTCAAAATTAAGATAATTTTAAAATACGTGTTTACCAAATAAATAAATATGGCACCATTCATTTTATCTCATTCATGTTGACAATTAAATTTCGCTAAAATTATAAAACAATAAGATCAAGATTACATTAAAACAACATTCTGTTTCACCTGCTGGTGGTGGTTGTAAACGAATCAATAATATTGGTGGCGCCAAAACTTAGGGATTTTGATTGCCTAGGCTCGGCATTCGCGTGGCTCGCAATCATTTATGAAAGCTCTGTATATGCAAAAACAAACAACTCGACCGAGGTGTGGGACAAGCTTTTTGAGTTTTCTAGTTATAAAAAATGTAACAACGTCACTGTCAAGCGAATCATTACCATGCACCAATCTCGCGACTCCGCGTTAGTTAAGAGCTGCTTTTCCTTATAAATTCAATATATCTCGGCGACGGCGGCGGTAGATGTTGCGGGGAATACGTTTTGCTGTTTGCTACTCGTTCCTTTTTGATGGACGATGAGATATTCCATTTAAAAAAGTTGCGTGCTAGTGAAAAGAAAATGGCCCACAATTTGATTTATACGTTGAATTCGGCCTTTTAAAAATCTTTATCTGCGGAAAGAAAAGTAATCCAGCAAAATGTTTCGTGTCATACTGCAGACTTTAACGAGCTGTTGCTTCCCACACGGCTTGGAAACAAGGGTTAATTTTTACCACGAAAAATTACAATTACTATTTTTTACGTACCTGACAGCTAGTGGAATGATGTTAATCAATGAAATAAAAATAATAGTAATGCAGAATAAACAAGACTCGCAGGTATATACAGTGAACAGACATAATTAACTAACATGTAAATAGAAATTAACTTCGGCAATTTTTTTTCGACGAACGAACTTTTCCTGTTTTAAATGTTTGCTGGACTAGGAACATGTTAGCTTTAAATTTAGTCCACAGTCATAAAAATGGGGGGAAGATTGTTTACAGGCTGGTTAAAATTCAAAGCATTGAGAATTTTTAAAAGGTTTCGACCGCATGCTATAAGAAAAGTCCATCATTTGCATCCAGGAGATGAAGAGAGATGCGTCGTTTTCTGCCAATGGTTTTTGCAGCAAACGGATGTAGATTCCAATTTTTTCAAAGTGTTAATCGGACCGTTGAGACTTATAGGCTTATAAGCAGCAAATGTATATTCAACTGGCATAATGCGCATTTTTGGTCAGATGTGAATCCTCACTAAACTGTGGCCAGAATTCAACAAGGGCGGTTTGGTTTTCGCGTATCGGTAACTCTCTTCCACAATAGAGTGTTTAGGCCGGGAAGTATAGAGTTGGACGCGACCTTTTGTTTCGGCAAGCTGAATTTATCACTATGCTAAATATTATGTACAATAACATATTAGTTTCCACAGTCATAAAAATGGGGGGAAGATTGTTTACAGGCTGGTTAATTGTATAATTTTTACGTAAATTCACGTTTTTCGCTTATAACTTTTTTGCGTTCATTTCTATGAGAAAACAGTAAGGTACTCTTTTTTCTGCCTGAAAAGACCTACAAAACTAGCCAGCGTCGAGCGTCAAAAAATATTGATTAGATCAAAAGTTATAAACGGAAGAAGTTTATTTACGACTTTTGAATTAAACATTTATAAACTGCGTTATTATTACCAGAACGTTTTGGCATCGCATCCTCTCATTCCTTATCACTGTCTTAATATCTCACACGAAATCTGGAATCGGTAAGTTGAATAGTTTACCAGTTACGGCCTTATAAACAAATTAACTAATTATCAGCCTGGACGATCCCAAAGATCTTCCACAATCGGACCGATTTTTTTCGTGGTAGATTTCATAATAATACATTGAAATCTATCATTTTTTTTTAAATTTCAAATTTGCAACCTGGATTTTTTTTTAATAACTATATTCGAACTCTTTCGAAAACACCCTCCTTGGTTGGGATATCTTGACACATTTGATTAATCCGTAGCTGCAGCTCTTCCAGGCTAATACACTAATGTCTTCAAATATCCCCAAACAAAGAAATCTAGAGGGTTCAGATCAGGCGATCTTGGAGGCCATAAAACAGGTCCGGCCCTTCCTACCCATCTACGTGGAAAAGTTTGGTGTAAATGCTCTCTAACGGCCATGGAAAAATGAGCTGGAGCACCATCATGCTGGAACCACATTTGTTGCCTCTGATTCAAAGGAATGTCTTCCAAAAACTCATACAGTGTGTTCTGCAGAAAGTTGAGGTAAGCAGCGCCTGTTAATCGGTTTGGTAAAACAACAGGACCTAGAAACCCATCCAAATGTTCAATGAAAAACGTGCCTGATGTCCAGATTCTATTAGAGCATGAGGATTTTCGTCGGCCCAAATATGCGTATTGTGAAAATTAAACACTCCATTTCTTGTGAACCCGGCCACATCAGTAAAAAGAATGTTTGCAAGAAAACGAGGGTCTTCAGCATCATGACGTAGAAACCAGCGGCAAAAAACCAAACGTGCTTGATGATCATTTATTGGATTTAAGGCCTGTACTCGTTGCACATGGTATGGATAAAGCAGTTGCTCGTGAAGGATTCTCCAAACAAGAGGACCACTAATTCCTACCTCGGCTGATATTCTCCGCACACTCGTACCTGGATTCTGCTCTACCAGTGCTAGAATTTCTTCTTCTGCTCTAGGAGTGGATACCGACCTTGGTCTTCCGTATAAATGGCACTGTTTGCTCAAGGAACCGGTATCACGCAATCTTTGGTGAATTCTTCCAAACATGCGTTGTGAAGGAATCTGGCGATTTGGATAAGCGTCAACATAAAGACGTCGCGCTTCGGTGGCGTTCCCATTAGCACGACCATACATGAAATGCATGTCTGTTAATTCTGCGTTAGAGTAACCAGCCATAGCGAAAGAAAACTTGTGCACTGAGAACAACTGTCAAATACGTACTGTTTATTTCACTAAACATCAACCAACTATTATAAGAAAATACACAACGTTTTTGCAAAATAAAAAAGGGGCTGAAAAACATAAAACATTCCATATCTACGCAACCGTTACTTTGCGGACCCAAGTTTATTGAGCCTTTTCTGCTTATTTTGGTTCATACTATTACCTCCTTAAATATTTTACACTCTTTTTAACACCCTGTATAGCGGCACATGAGATCATTGGTAAGATATAAATAATCTGTTAGCCGCCCTTTGGTGCAAAGGTTATTTGATTAATTTTTAATTCTTTTTAGAAGTGGTAAATTACACTAATAACTAAAATCTAATATAAGAAACAAATAAATAATTTAATACAAGTTGTAAATTTTACGTTACCTTAAAGTGAAATTAATTGTTTTTCCCACTTTGAACGGAGATTAATGTGAAATTCAGCCACGATCCACGAATCAATCTATTGCTGCATTTTAAGGATTTATTTGAATTAACCCGATGCCATTAAAGTACCTTAAAAGTGCAGGAGCTAATAATAAAGAATGTTTAATTTAAGAAATAGTCGGAATTTTTTTTTGGAAAATAAGTTTCAATTAATGGATTTAAAGCTGTAAATTGCAAATAAAATGTTTGGTTTATTTTACTGCTTCTATTTAATAGGGTATTTCTGGTACACAGCGAAGGGGTTGATTTTGTAGATTTAGTTTTGTTTAAGCAGAAATTAAAAACAACTAAAATTGACAAATGCTACTATTTTTTTATACATAACATTTTTTTTTTAATTAATTTCCTCAGTATGAGATATTTCTGGCTAGGCACAATTAAAAACAATGAATAAATACGGACTAGTTTTGTTAAAATACTGGCCTGATGATGAAGCAGAAAAAATCTATTTTTGAAATTAAAAAATTAACTTTTTGAATCAAGCCTATGGTAACGAAATTTGCTGGGCATAGCTTAGCAAAACGCTTCGTAATTTTCTAATATAGATGAATTTGTAAGGAAAGAAAAGGAGCCAACAAAATTATAAACGTAGATTCCTATACTACGTAGAAATATTAAAAATCATAAGAAATACGTAATTAAATCAGTATTAAAATTTATTGAAAAAATTATTCATAACAAAATAACTCACATGTACATGTCGTTGTATTGAAATTGAAACAGGTATTGTTTATTGCATATTTTGCCACTTGTGAAATTTATAAATAAAATATATCTTTGTTTTTTCGTATTATAGACTTCTTTGTTATTATACAGGGTGTCTCATAATTAGCTGCCAACTCTGAACAGGCCGATTCTATGATCAAAACTAAGTAAAAAAGTTCATATGAACATGGATCCGGAAATGCTTCCTAAGGGCACAGGGACCCATTGAAGAGGGAGGAATGGAAATCATTTTTTTGCAATATCTCTCAATCGAGTTGTGATAAATGAATGAAATTTGGTATACACAGCTAAATTTTGATGAGCAATTTGATGGACTAATCCATTTATTTCCACAAGGTCCATTGGGGTGGGTACGGGGGGGCCCTTGGTACTTTGCGTGTGTAACTTTTTCATCTTTGACTTTTTAACAAATTGGACAGCAAATTCCGTTTTCCCGAACTGTTTTACGTTAAAAAGGTACTCTTGTTTCAAATCGTTATCTTTAACGGTTTCTGAGAAAATCGCTCTTGAATTAATCCCACTTTGGTCAATTTCATAGTAATTTAAACAAAAAATAATAACAATAATTTTCCTTTCCTCTCTTTTCCATTTAAAGGATTAATTTTTATTTAATTTAATTTTTTATTATTATTTTTTTATTAAAATTAGATTAAATTTAAACAAAAAAAATAAATTTTTTTGTTTGATTTACTATGAAATTTTAATTTTTAATAATTAATTTTAATTTTTTTAATTTTCGCTGGTGGTAACATACCAAATAAATAGAGAAAGAACAATACTGTGCTAGGAAAAATTAAGTTCAGACAATATACAGGGTCGGAAAGTTCCCATGGTTCATCGGCCGTTACGTGAGAGCGATAAAGTAAGTCGTAGAAATCCATGCGATAGAGAAAGATGGCTATAATGAAGGCGTCTAATAGTCACCGCCCATTCCGCCCTTCCACAAACAAGAAGTGGATCTTATTTGTGGAAGGGCGAAATGGGCGGTGACTATTAGACGCCTTTACTATAGCCATCTTTCTCTATCGCACGGATTTCTGTGACATTCTTTATCGCTCTCGCGTAACGGCCGATGAACCATGGGGACTTTCCGACCCTGTATTGTGTTTTGTACTTCTCTTTAGAAAATATTTTTTAATTTAATTGATTTTAAAATTTTTTTTCACAAGCAGCAAAATAAAAAATTTGGAAAATATGTATTAAAAATTGTTTTATGAAAATAACCTTTGACTGTTGGTGTAAGGGTTTGTTTTTTTAATTTTTTTCACAAGGGGTAAAATATGGAATAAATAAAAAAGTTGAAATTATATCGCGAATAAATCATTTCAGACAAAATATTCTTTGTACTCGACTTTAGAAAAGGGGTATTAAAAATAGTTTATCAAAAATAAAAACAAATAAAAATTTTTCACGGGTGGCAAAATACCCAATAAAGAGAGGTAAAACTTACGCCACGAATAAATAACACCAGAAAATATATTATGATTTTTTATCCCACATGAAAAATGGGTATTAAGAATATGTAGTTTTACAAAAACAACCCTTGACTTTTGGCGGTAGAATTTGTTTAATAATTTTTTTTTACAGGCGGCAAAATAAAAAAGTGAAAAAACTTGTGTGGAAAAAATCTATTTATTTTGATTTCCCACTTTGGAAAATATGTATTAAAAATCGTTTTACGAAAATAACATTTGACTTTGTTTTTAAATTTTTTCATAAGTGGCAAAATAAGCAATAGATAAAGAAGCTGAAACTATATCGCTAATAAATTATTTCAGACAAAATATTCTTTGTACTCCACTGGAAAATTGGTATTAAAAATAGTTTATTAAATAAAAATAAATAAAAATTTTTCACAGACGAAAAAAGAGGTAAAACTATGCCACGAATAAATAATCGGAAAATATATTATGATTTTGTACCTCACTTGAAAAATGGGTATTAAAAATAATTTTACAAAAATAACCCTTCACTTTTGGCGCTAGGTTTTGTTTAATAATTGATTTTTTAATTACTTTTATCAGACGGCGAAATAAAAAAGTGAAAAAACTGCCAGGAAAAAATTAATTTTTTATCCCACTTTGGAAAATGTATATTAAAAATTGTTCTACAAAAATAACCTTTAATAATAATTTCAGACAAAATATTCTTTGTTCTCCACTTTGGAAAACGGGTATTAAAAATAGTTTAACAAAAATAAAAATAAATAAATTTTCACTGGAAGTAAAATATCCAACAAAAAGAGGTAAAATTGTGCCACGAATAAATAGCATCAGAAAATTTATTATGATTTTGAAAAATAGGTATTAAAAATAGTTTTACAAAAATAACCGTTGACTTTTGGCTGTAGAATTTGTTTAATAATTGAATTTTAATTTTTTGTTACAGATGGCAAAATAAAAGGTGAAAAAACTGTCAAGAAAAAATAAATTTAATGTGACTTTTTACCCCACTGAAAAATATGTATTAAAAATTGTTTTACAAAAATAATATTTGACTGTGGCAAAATATGTAACAAATAAAGAAGCTGAAACTATATCGCGAAATTTTTTCAGACAATATATTCTTTGTACCTCAGTTTGGAAAACGGGTATTGAAAATGGTTTAACAAAAATAAAAATAAATAAAAATTAAAAAACAACAGAAAATATATTATGGTTTTGAAAAATAAATATTAATAATACAGCGTAAGGGTTTGTTTAATTATTTTTTAAAATTTTTCGCAGTTGGTAAAATATCGAATAAACATAGAAAAAACTAAATCTATACCACAAATAAATATTTTGTGACTTTGTACCACGCTTTGGAAATTTCTTTCACAGTTGGCGAAATAAACAGAAAAAATTAAACATACGCCACAAATAGACAATATTTCAGACAATATGTTGTGACTTTGCACCGCTTCGGAAATGGGTATTATGCAACCGATGGACAGTTTACAGGCTTCAGCGTGTAGCCTGAAAGAGCGTTTCGGGTTCGGGGGGCTTGTTGCACAGCAATATCCGCAGCGTGTCTCAAGAAACCTGTCGCGCCGCAGATGCGCTGGCTTGCATTTTAACTAAATAATTAATGTATAATAATAACCGTTATTTTTTAACATCAAACATATTCACTAGAGGGCACCTCACGGGAATCAACGCATTACTATAATGATTAGCCCCTTTGACCGGGACAAAGAGTTTTGGAAGTTCTCGCCTCGGTGGCCATTTTCGAAAATATGCGAAAATTTATGGCCACATGTTGAATATGCTAACGGGGATGGGAAGTCCACGTACCTGCTTTGTTGGCCGGAGCCGCGTGGTTGATGGTCAACTTCCCGGCAACTTCCAGCTTGCTGGGCACCGGCAGAAGGCCGGGAGTGGACATGGTGGCGGCGGTCATCGCCGGGGCCGGCATCATCAGCGTCGACATGGTCAACATCTTCGCGGTGTTCTCGCGTACCGTTGCCGCTTCCAATAAAAACCTTGTGCGTCGCGGCAGGCGATTCACATGAATGGGAGCGGTGGGAAGTCCGCGAAGGCGACGTGAAAAAGTTCGGTGAAGTTTGCGCGTCTTTTCCGCGTGTGGATCGGGGCTGTCGGCGGCGGCGGCGGTGGCGGCGGCGAGGCACACTAGTCGCGCTACCCGCTGCTCGAAGACTGCAGAAGGCGCGCTTGTTTCATGCCGTCGTACTGTCGGGGGTGGCGGACGCGAGGGCGGAACGTTACAGTGGCCCGTACTATTGCAAACGGCGGGCGACTCCAACTGCGGCAAAGGCACGGCTTCGGCGCTCTTGTGCGAGCCACTTGTCTGCCCCAGCTCAATGGCGTGCGCGTCACCCTTGTGGCGTTAACTGTTACGCGAAGGGTTGTTACTGTGCCATGGTACTGTGGTGTCCGGGCCCTTCCACACCATGAATATCGTTTACCGACGGGGGCCGGTGCATCGATAACCCAACAGGGGCACGCAGCCGAACGACGGCCGGCACAGCCACCGGCCCTCCCTCCACGACCACCTCTTTGTCGCAGTGCTCCCAGTGCATACGACGGGGGGGATCGGCAAACCATCAAAACACTACCGCTTCCCAAAGCACTGCCTCTGGTACTGCAAATTGGGGGGGGGGGAATCTTTCTTGAGACTAGCAGCTTTAGATTTTTTTAATATACCAAATACGGGCTATTGAAAATTTTAAGTTGATTGATTAAACTTAAAATTTATGGATTTTTCACAAAAACGCTACGAAGGACGAAATGGGAACAGCATAGTTTCACGAGCGTCACTGGAAATAGTACAGGTTTTATTAGAGAAACTTTATCAGGTGGCGGAACACGTGATTTTAAGCAAAAACTTTCACGGAGAATGTTTCGTTTTCAAGATGTTGGAAATTTAAAAAATATATCAGATTTTCTCAAATATCTCTGAAGACCTTTGACGCAGACTGATAAAATTTTAGCATATGATTTATTCGCTGAATCAGCTTACAATACGGATATGCAAAATAAATATTTTATTAGTTGATTAAATATAGGAGTAATTTCTCAAAATGAATTGATTTAGAAACACTGTAATAAAGACGACTTTAATTCAATTTTAATTGGTGAAGCCAACAGTTTTATCGATATCCCCACAAAAGCAGCAAAAATAATAAAATGGGAACAAAATTATTTTCACGAACGACACTGGAAATAATCTGTTTTTTACTTCATTAATACAGGGCGTTCAGGTTTGAATCGGGAAACTTTACCAGGTGATGGAACAACGATTTCAAGAAAAACTTTCATATAACATGGGTCGTATTCGTGTGTATGAAAATTAAATAAAACGTCACATTTTCACATTTTTTCAAATATCGCTGAAGGCGTTTCACATAGACTGATAAAACTTGGGCTAATTAGGGGTAGTTTACAAATACGTGGGATATATTACATAAAAAAAAGTTATTGATTAATAGACCAGGACGGATCTGTTTTGAGGTGGATGTGAGAGGGGGTAAGCAAATTTTTTTTGAATTACTTTCAGTACAACTCGCATAATAAAAGTGTAGATCTCTAGATCTGGGCGAGGTCAGGAACATTTTCAAAATGACAAAAATGTTTAAAACATGTACATTTTTTACTTATATCTTGGAACCTATGCATTTTGGAAGAATAAAGAGGAAAACAAGTTTTAGAATTGAATTTTGCACAATATTCTGTAAGTTAAAAATGTTTAAATTTATTACCGATGTTGCAAAGTAGCAATAAATTGATGAAAAAAAGGCAAAATAATCAAGCTTTTTGCATAATTTTTTTAAATATTTTAATTGCTTCGAGGGCATTCTAATTTTGGTAAAAAACTTTAGAATATAATAAAACAACACACCAAATTTCATTAAAATCGGTTCAACAGTTTTCGTGAAATAATTTTTTGAAAATATTTTGAAAAAAAAATTCGAATTTTCAAAATGTTGCACAGCCTCAAATAAAGTATCTAGATACTGGAAAAATTTTTACATAGCGCTCAACTTTTCAAACGGTTTTTAAAAAATTGAAATCGGTTGATTAGGACGACCACAGTAAATTTTTAAAGGTAACACTTTTTTTTTATTTTTAAACAGTTATATTACATTTATCAATTTACAATTTAGTTTTTTTCAAAAATTATAATTTTACTCGGAAAGATTAAATTCCGTTTATTGGTTCTCGAGATATAAGCGGTCAAAGTTTATCGGCATTTACCGTTAATTTATAAACAATTTAGCAATAATCTTTGATCCAGTGGCTCCGTGTTTCCGAGTTCTAAGCTGGAAAAAATTTTCATATCCATATGTTATCGCCAACATAGATAAATGAGCGGAAATGCAACATTTTGAAAATTCGAAAATTTTTTTTCGAAATTTTTTTCAAAAAATTATTTTGCGAAAACTGTCTAACCGATTTTAATGAAATTTGGTGTGTTGTTTTATTATACTCTAAAGTTTTTTTTACCAAAATTAGAATACCCTCGGAGCAATTAAAATATTAAAAAAAGTGATTCAGAAAACTTGATTAATTTACCTTTTTTCCATCAATTATTGCTATTTTGCAACACCGGTAATAAATTTAAACATTTTTAACTTAACGTGTAAAATTCAAATTTAAAACTTTTTTTCCTCTTCAATATTCTTCCAAAATGCATAGGTTCTAAGATATAAGTAAAAAAACTAATTTTTTTAAATTTTTTAAACATTTTTGCAATTTTTAAAATGTTCCGGACCTAGCCCAGATCTAGGGATCTACACTTTTATTATGTGAGTTGTATTCCAGCAAAAATTAGCTTGCCCCCTCTTACATCCAAGAAGTGGGTTATTTCGACAGATCCGACCTGGTTTATAAATGTAAAAGTAATTTCTCAAAACGAGCCGATTTAAAAATATTATAATAAAGACAACTTTAATTTAATTTTTAAAAATTTCATCGGTCTCAGAAAAGCACTGCAGATAAAAAAAAATGGGAACAGAATTGTTGTAGACGAACGCTACTGGAAATAGTGTATTTTTTTATTTCGTTAATACAGGGCGTTCAGGTTTTAGTCGGGAACTAAGTGATAGAACACGTGATTTTAAACAAAAACTTTCATATAAGCATTGTCGTAGAACGTTTCGTTTTCGAGATATAGTGTTGAATTTTAAAAAATTGGTATCACATTTTTCAAGAATCTCTGAATAAGTATCTAATTGGAGGTAAATATTAGTTAAATTACAAATTTATACTTTTTTTTTTACAGTAAATAAAGTGAAGTTTGATAAAACCATTTCCTCGACATTTCTAATTTTGTTGTTTCCGTACACCTTGAATGATTTTATAAAAAAAATTATTGACGTAAATAACAGTCAAAAGTACATGGTACTTTGAAATGAAATATTTTGTACCTCTTCTTCCACATAAAATATGAATTGAAAATATGTCGAACTACGTATTGAATATTACCTATCACTGCATCGAAAGACAGTAATTTGCTAAATTATAACGATTCTTTAGTAATTAGAGCCAAACACAAAAGAGCGAATTATTTGCATTGATGCTATTAGCAAAATGAAAGGCAAAAATTCCCCGCAAAACATGATATCTACATACCGTTCTGATTATCCCCTTGTAAGGTCGTGATATTTTTTCTCTTACGTGCTATCAGTTTATTGATTAAATAAACTATTTTATTGATCTCCGGGGTAGTGGCGGCAAGTAAGGATTTTTGCGGGAAATGAATGATTACAGCGTACGACCTATTTCACGAGTTAGATGGGGCGGTATTGAATACCGATTCAATTCTTGTTCACCCCAGATACGTACCATTGAATCCACAAACTCAAAGGTTAAAATCTTGCGAAAGCCGGATTTTAATAGAATCCTTAGATGCTGCATTTTCACTAAACTTTTATTATCGACAAGGAAATCATTTCGTATAAGGAACTTCAATCTTAAATAACACAAACGTAAACACTGACATATCAGTAACTGGAAAATATTTTCCATATTTGTTTTTGGTGTACTTTAGAATTTTAGCTATTTTATTTGAGTACTTTTCCACCCGGGAAAAAAATTATTAAAAAGTTAATGAAGAGCAATCAAATTGTAGCAGAACATTCCGCTGAACGTGCGTTAATAAAAACAAATTTTTAATATAGAAATATCTACCCTAAATTTGTGAAGCAGTGATGTATCCGTAAAGTGAAATAATTGAATCCCGTGTAGATTCAAAAATGTAACATCCCGCCACGCTTAAATCCCGAATTTGCTCTCTTCGCTCTCTGTATTCCTGCAGCTGATCCCGAGACGGGATATACTGCACCAAATCAATTAATACGCTTGATATTCCATAAAGTCCTTAAGCAATGTAACAGGTGGCACCTTTGGCAGTCACTTTTATAATTAAGCGGGTCCTCCAAATCCTGGCAGTGCTGCCAGGACTCGATGCACCTTTACCTCGTCATATCGTCTGCGAGAATTTTAAATTTTCGAAAGCAGTTTAATAAATACTAACGTTTATGAAATTATAATGAATGTAATTTTGTTGATATACAGGGTGGTCCGAATTTTATGCAGGAAACTTCGAGGGCAGATAGATCTTTTTAAAATAGTAGGTGTTTGCCTTATAAACATAGGTCTGGAACGGCCTCGTTTTAGAGATACAGGGTGTTGAAGTTGTTAAAAAAATGTATATTTTTTGTTTATATCTCCGGAATCCATCGACCGATTTCAATAAAATTTAGTACAGATAATGTATGATAGTAGGCCTTATATTCTCTAAATTATGAGCTCTAAAGATTCAACCAGTGGTGTACAACAGGACAGGGTCACCCCCTTTTTTATAAAAAAAACCTACGCCGCTGTATTTTTTACAAGCTATTGTAACGAATTTATATTCTAATGCACAAAATACGTAAAAAAGGTAACTTGAATTTTTTTCCTAAAGTTCACCGTTCTCAAGTTATTCATATCAATACAATCCCCTTGTGGCAGACACTTCTAACCATAATATTACAAAAATATTTATGTTTATGCTTAAAAGTAAGTGCAATTTGTAAGCACATCAACAAAATTCTTTACACGCATCGCTTTCATCTTTTTGGATTAAAACAATATTTGGAAAATTACGACAAAGGAATGAATGGCACAGAAATGAAATTTTGAAAGCATTTGACGACGATCCTCGGCTAAGTAGGTTCACGAAGAACCTCTCGGCAACTTGGGGTGAGTAAATCGAAAATTTGAAAAGTTCTAGTAAGGATGGCAGAAATCCGTACCATTTACAACCTGTGCAAAATTTACTTCCGGGAGATGCAGAGACGCCTGAATTTTTATCAGTGGTTGTACTTTGGACCGATGAGGCTACGTTCACAAGGGGAGGGGTAGTTAATCTGAATATTTGATCACAAGAAAATCCTCATGAAATTCGGAGTCATTTCTAAACCATCTGTTCTAGAAAACCATCTGTTTGAATTATTAGAGGATGTTCCATTAAATATACGACAAAATAGTCCAATTAACTAAGCCTTTAAATCGAAATTTTGCCAACTTGGCTGAATTTTTGATATGAGTTAGTTTAAGGTATATTATAACAATAAGTGAGAGTAATTTTTCGTTCAACCCCCGGCCAAGGGTGGCAAAAGATAAAACAAAGGGCTTTTTCAAGATAACTCAAAAAGGGTAAGAGCTAGAAAAAAAAGTTTTTCATGAAAGTTGTAAAGCAGACAATTCTACATAAAAATGGTCTCTTAGCTTTTTCTTGTACTATTAAAATTAACAGAGTTAGGGAGGCTAGAAGTTAAGGGAAGATTTCAGAAATTTAATTTTGTTAAATCATTAAAATTAACGATTAAAAATTTGATTTTTTGTTATAACTTTCTTATTAAAAATTAAAAAATATATCTATTTCTCTGAAAAGAAAAGTTACATATTTTAGAGCAGATTGAAAAAAAAAATTACAAAATTCAATCATTTTTCTGTTTGTTATGATTTTTTTTAAATTTCTGAAATCTTCCCTTAACTTCTAGCCTCCCTAACTCTGTTAATTGTAATAGTACAAGAAAAAGTTAAGAGGCCATTTTTATGTAGAATTGTCTGCTTTACAACTTTCATGAAAAACTTTTTTTTCTAGCTCTTACCCTTTTTGAGTTATCTTGAAAAAGCCCTTTGTTTTATCTTTTTCCACCCTTGGCCGGGGGTTGAACAAAAAATTACTCTCACTTATTGTTATAATATACCTTAAACTAACTCATATCAAAAATTCAGCCAAGTTGACAAAATTTCGATTTAAAGGCTTAGTTAATTGGACTAAAAATAGCTGGATACAAATGGATGGTGCTCCTGCGCATTTTAGGAGAATAAAACAACAATGGCTTAATGAAAATTATATGAGATGGTGGATAGGTAGAAGACCAAATGCCAATGTCAACCACAATGGTGCAGAGGGTCCAGTGTCTTGGCCAGCCAGATCTCCAGATCTAAACTCCCTGGACTTCTATGTTTGGGGTGACCTACCTGAAAAGTTTACTCCAATAGATACTAGACCACGACAACTGCAGCCAATAGAAGACGGATGTAATGAGTTAAAAGAGAACCACCACATAATATTAGCTTCAATTAGTTCCATTAATAGATGTCAGAAATGTGTCGATGTGGGAGGTTCGCATTTTAAACAGTTGCTGTAAATACGTAACGTTAATTTTGTTTCTTGTTTAGTTGTTGCTTGGTAAATGTATTTTTATTATTATTTTGATTTAAATTGTTCTTATAATAATGCCTCCAGGGAAAACTAAAACACACCAGGAACTCTACCTCACAAGTGATGTGGAAAGAATTTTGTTGATGTGCTTACAAATTGCACTTACTTTTAAGCATAAACATAAATATATTTGTAATATTACGATTTGAAGTGTCTGCCACAAGGCATTTGTGTGAATTACTTGAAAATGGTGAACCTTAAGGAAAAAATTCAAGTCACCTTTTTTATGTATTTAGCGCATTAGAATATAAATATATATAAATATATATATGGGGCATTCCACGCCAAATCGGACGGTTCGAAAAATTTAAATTTTCGATTTCCTTAATTTTTTTATATTTTTTAGTACCCCTCAAAAAATCTTTTCTGGTAAATTTTCACTTTTTTTTGATTACTTGTTCAAAAGTTATAAAATTTTCAAAAAAAACGCCCTTTTTTGGTTTTTTGGTCATAACTTTCTTAATAATGGTCCAAATTAAAGCTTTTTTTTTATAAAAATCTTTGTTTTTAGATGACCTTTACAGATAAAAATACAAAAAAAATTTTCAAAGTGTTTTTGTTTAAGATTTTTGAGTTTGAAATTTTAAATCGTATTTTTGAAAGTGAGTGTATCTTTCAATTTTTGTGAAAATATTTTATTTCAAACTACTATTCTTTTAACAACTTTTAGGACAGGTCGGGTCATGGGCCCTCCATAATTACTATTTTTTTTTGAATTTTGAAAATTAAAAAAAATATATCTATAAATCATAAGTACTGATTTTTGTCACTGTCTACTTTCTTTTTACTTATTTTAAATTAATTTGAATACTTTTTAATTATTAATAGGTGTTTAAAATCAATAATTAAACGTTGTCTATTTATAAACAATTATAACAAACGTGTTTATTTATTTTCGTGTTCTTTTAAAAATCATTTTATCAATGCTATTTTTTGTTGCAAAGTATTTTTTTTATTTAAATAATAGTATCTTTATGAATTTCTATCCAATTTAAAAAGAGTCGCACATCTTATGAATATTGCTGTCAAATTTTCAGCTGAGAAACACTATTTAGATGCAAAAAATATTAGATTTGCGTTACAATACAGCCAAACCCAAACAAACCCAAAATTTCATTCAATCATTCCAAGGAACAAAATATTATTTTGTAAACTAGAATACTCCTTACCTAATATATTTCCATTGCTCCTTAGAATGATTGAATGAAATTTTTGGGTCCCTATATTGTATCGCAAATTTAATTTTTCTTTTGCATCTAAATAGTGTTTCTCAGGTGAAAATTTGACATCAATAATAATCATAAGATGTGCGACTCTTTTTAAATAGAATAGAAATTCATAAAGATACTATTATTTAAATAAAAAAAAATACTTTGCAACAAAAAAAAACATTGATAAAATAATTTTGAAACAATTTTTAAAAGAACACGAAAATAAATAAAAACGTTTGTTATCATTGTTTATAAATAGACAACGTTTACTTATTGATTTTAAACACCTATTAATAATTAAAAAGTATTAATATTAATTTAAAATAAGTAAAAAAGGGTATACAAAAATCGGTACTTATAATGATTTATAGAGAAAAATTTTGTTTTAAATTTCAAAAATCAAAAAAAAAATAGTAATTATGGAGGGCCCACGACCGGACCGGTCCTAAAAGTTGTTAAAAGAATAGTAGTATGAAATAGAATATTTTCACAAAAATCGAAAGATACACTCACTTTCAAAAACACGATTTAAAATTTTAAACTTAAAAATCTTAATCAAAAACACTTTGAATATTTCTTTTGTATTTTTATCTGTAAAGGCCATCTAAAAACAAAGATTTTTATAAAAAAAAAAGCTTTAATTTGGACCATTATTAAGAAAGTTATGACCAAAAAACCAAAAAAGGGCGCTTTTTTTGAAAATTTTATACCTTTTGAACAAGTAATCAAAAAAATCTGAAAATTTACCAGAAAAGCTTTTTTGAGGGTTACTAAAAAATATAAAAAAATTAAGGAAATCGAAAATTTAAATTTTTCGAAACGTCCGATTTGGCGTGGAACGCCCCATATAATATAAATTATCCGTTTCAATAACTTGTAAAAAATACAATGGCGTAGGTTTTTTTTTATAAAAAGGACCCCTGTCCAGTTGTACACCACTGGTTAAACCCTTAGAGCTCATATTTTAGGGAATGCAAGGCCTACTATCGTACATTATTTGTACCAAATTTTATTGAGATCGGTTAATAGATTCCTGAGATATAAACAAAAAATATATTTTTTAACAACTTCAACACCCTGTATCTCTAAAATGAGGCCGTTCCAGACCTATGTTTATAAGGCAGACTCCTAAACGAATACACTGAAGATGAATTTTTCGAGACAAAACGTCTGAATCTGGTTCGGGCTGAGGCAGTACAGTATTGGGGGTCATGATGGCTTTCAACAAATGTAATAAAATTTCCAAGGTCGTATTTAAAAAAATTAAGTTGATGATGGCCCTGGAGAGGCGAAACGTTACACATAAAAATTGATTATGTCATTCGATAGAAGGCAAAAAGTGGCCATGAGAAAGTGTTCTTTTTTTTCAATATCGCCTCAAACAGGGCAAAGACAAAAACGGATTTCCAAAATTTCGGTTTTCTTCAAATATTTCGAAAACTACGCAATTACGCAACTTTGCCCCCATTTAAGCTACTTCGTAGCTCTTACCGTTTCCGAAATAGAGCGTCCTTTTCAAAAAAATTTTGGTAATGTTACAGATCTGTCAAACGTAGCTCAAAAAAATTGTAAATATTGCAGAAAAGTGACAATTTCTATTTACTAATCGACCTGTTTCAGCGATTTTTTAAAATCTGAACTGGAAAAAAAATATGAATTTTGTTCCACCATTTTGGGACAGAATTTTGTAGCGCCACCGTTTACGTCTCACGGACAGACTTTAATTCGAAGGTGTGCTGACTAAACTTTTCATAAAACGTATATATGTGTTCAAAGTTTTCATACCTGCGGTTATTTTTACCACAGCCCGCCCCTGGATTCGTCCGTGAGGATTATCTGTTCAAAATTTTGCCCCTATTTAAAAAATGAATGGCTGAGACCAGAGGAATTCCTGTGCCATCTTATCAAAGTTGGGTTTTATTTTGCGAAATAAAACCAATACCGCAAATCCCTTTTTATGCTTCCTACGTGCATCAACCGAGATTTATAAACTTCGTACATAAAGAATTCATTGCTTAATTTTGGGCAAACGCTGGATATATGTGGACGGTGACCGCATTATTTAAAACCCTTAAATTTTACGTGAAATAATCAACCGTAAAGCACGTAAATCTGGGTTCTGTGTTATTACTTTACGATGCAACTGCACCAGTATTTGTTCTTATACAGATTTTAGTGGAATATGCTACGGCTGTATAACTGATTTCAGCAGTAAAGCAGCCATGCATCTGTATACCTTATATCGACATTAAATATTAACTCGAACTGCAAGCTGTCCAATGTATTGCATGGACAATTCACTATTACCTCTCTCAAAGTCCCCACTGCAGTTATAAAGTGGATAACCGTACCTCGAACATAATTTATATCGTTATTACAACCATCAATCTCTAGACCGGGGAGAAAAATCGCTTTGGAATTACTATTATTTTTATAAGCGATGTTTTACGGGATAAACCAGAATTAGATGCATTTATGAAAATTAAAAAACTGTTTTTAGGAACAAAGTGTCACATTTGATGCCCTAGGAAGTAAATCTTTCTATAAAAAGTCAACCATTACGTTACATTGATTAAAAGTGCAGTTATAATCCCTGTTTTAAGTAAGTTGTATCACTTTTAATCCCTAAAGGATTAAGTTTATCAAAACAAACGGATATTTACTGACCGTACCTCGTATATTAAAAGTGCCGTTTTAATCATTAGTTTCAGGGAGTAAAGTGTCACTCCATCTATCAAAACAAACTAATATTCACTAAGTACACTTCGTGTATTAAAAGTGCTCTTTTAATCCCTAGATTCGGAGAGCAAAGTGTCACTTTTAATCCGCAAAGAATAAATGAGTATATACTAATTACACTCCAAAAGTGCTATATTAATTTCTATTTTCAAGGAATTAAGTGGCACTTTTAATCCTTAGTGGCACTTTAAATTTTTAGAGGCAATTTTAATCCCTGAGAAAATACCTACATCCACCTCTTAAAAACGGCCTAATATGATTTAAATTTCGTCCGCGGATTTATCCTTCAAATAATGCACTTTAAATCGGTGCACTTTAAATCTATTAAGTGCAAATAATAATTATATTTAATTGTTGGTTTTAATGGCTTCGAGTCACGGGGCGCAAAGAATAGCTCAGGATTAAAGTGCCTCTTAATCCCTAGATTCGGAGAGTAAAGTGTCACTTTTAATCCCTCACGAATATATCTAATTGAACTTCGTAGAAGTGCCATTTTGATCCCAAGTTCTGAGAAATAATTGTCAATTTTAATCCATGATAGAATATATCTACCTAACCAACAAGTACTAGGGATAGTGTCACTTTTAATCCGTAAGAGAATAAATCTATATGTCAAAAACGAATATTATTTATTTAATTTAAAGTGTCACTTTTAATCCGTAAAGAATAAATGAGTATATACTAATTACACTATGTGGATTAAAAGTGCTATTTTAATCTCTAATTTCAAGGAATTAAGTAGCACTTTTAATCCTTAAAGGCATTTTTAATCCCTAGAGACTCTTTTAATCCCTGAGAAAATACATCCATCTCTCAAAAACGGCTTCCTATGATTTAAATTCCGCGGATCTATCCTTCAGATAATGCACTTTAAATCGGTGCACTTTAAATCTAGTAAGCGCAAATAATAATTTTAATTAATAGTTGATTTTAGCGGCTTCGAGTCGCGAGGCGCAAAGGATAGTTTGTGTACCTCAGGATTAATGTGCCTTTTAGTCTCTAGATTCGGGGAGTAAAGTGTCACTTTTAATCCCTCACGAATATCTCTAATTGTACTTCGTAGTGCCATTTTGATCCCAAGTTCTGAGAAGTAACTGTCACCTTTAATCCATGAGAGAATACATCTACCTAACGAACAAGTACTAGGGATAGTGTCACTTTTAATCCCTGAGAGAATAAATCTATATATATATCAAAAACGAATATTATTTATTTAATTTAAAGTGCAGTTTTAATCTCTGGCTGCACAAAGTAAAGTGTCACTTTTAATCCGTAAAGAATAAATGAGTATATACTAATTACACTCCGTGGATTAAATGTGCTGTTTTAATCTCTATTTTCAAGGAATTAAGTGGCACTTTTAATCCTTTGAGGCACTTTTAATCTCTAGAGACACTTTTAATCCCTATATCCACCTCTCAAATACGGCCTAGTATGATTTAAATCCCGCGGATCTATCCTTCAAATAATGCACTTTAAATCGGTGCACTTTAAATCTAGTAAGGGCAAATAATAATTTTAATTAGTTGGTTCTAGTGGCTTCGAGTCAAGTGGCGTAAAGAATAGTTTGTGTGTCTCAGGATTAAAGCGCATTTTAATCCCCCAGGTGTTGAATGGAACTTCACGCTCGGGATTCAAAGTATCGCTTTAGTACCTCTATGCCGTTACATATATTGAATTAGGCAATGGTATATTTAATCAATGAATCGAAATAAATTATTCAATGTGGAAATAAGTTTTACTTCATGGGAGCAAATTGTTTTTTCATTTTATGTACCATAAAAGGGCAGTATAAATCGCAGTAAAAAGCTTTAACAGTTGTGTATGTGGGTAGGAGTTCGATTGGGGCCGACACCTCACCTTTAACGTACAAAATATTATATATCGCCGAGGCTATTGATCAGAATGGTAGTTAATAGTTTCCTAAAATTTTATGCTTTTACTCTTAATTAAAACGTATGCGAGCATATAGACCGGTTTCCACTAGCTGCAAATATGTAGGTGAGAACAATTCATCAATGTCCGCACTCCATAAAAGATTGCTGACAAGTCATTCAGTACAATATTATTTGTATAGGTAGGTGGCAATTTGTTAAGCACGAGGGAGGGATACAACACGTTCAGCGTTTTCAGCGGTCGTTGCATTGTTTCTTTCAAGTAAAATGAAGTTTGACTTCAGCACCTGTTTAATTTTGATTAACTCTAATTAAATAAATTTATTCCTATCTGTGTAGGATTCACACCTTTGTTTCTTCAGACCATTCAAATTGATGAAAGGTCACGACGCTCTCCGGATCGTTTGACTGTTTCCTTTATACCACTTACCAATTTCAGCGCCTACTACACGCTCAAACTAAGTCCGCTAATCCCCATAGAAGTGTTGGTAATACTTCTGGATTCCGTGTCGAATAGGGTGTGTAGTATACCAAAAACATACCGAATTAAGTCGGCGTAAACGGTTTCTAACGTACGTATAGGTATTATGGAAGTGCGGAAATAAACAACCGGTATTATTAATGAATTCTCGAAAGGAATGGAAGTGATAAATAGTGAAAGGTCCAAATTGAATCAACTTTATTATTATGAAACGTCCCCTTGGGATTCCAACCTGGGAAATTTTACGCGAAAAGTCAGCATAGCTTTCGTGTTGCGCACAAAAAAATCTAATTTGTCTTTAGGTGTACCTGTACGCTCAAAATTTTGGACTCAAAAAAACAGAACATCATAAAAAGAACGGAAATATATAATACACAAAATAAAACATTAAAATTCCATGTGTAACAGTACAAGGCATCAAAAATAAATGTACATAATTTATGTTGCAGCAAATTTTATGAAGTTAGGATAAAAAATGACAAATTTCTGGCACTTCGTCAAATCATGTAAAGTCGTCCATCT
This sequence comes from Anoplophora glabripennis, assembly GCF_000390285.2. Taxonomy (NCBI): domain Eukaryota; kingdom Metazoa; phylum Arthropoda; class Insecta; order Coleoptera; family Cerambycidae; genus Anoplophora; species Anoplophora glabripennis. Next base: position 873,416 of record NW_019416235.1, read on the forward strand.
AGTTTCAAGACTGATAAAGGAGGTCCTCATGTGGATATCAAGTGTGTGGACAGTAGCCGTCGGATTTAAAGCTTAAAAATTGTAACGCAGGATCGATTCCAGAGACATAATCAAGTTTCGATCTAACATAACTTGCAGAAATAAGTTTAATGATATCTAAGCTTGTAAAATACGACAGTTGCGAACTTATATGCTCTATTAACTTCGAAGACAACACTGTCAGTGATAATTATTCATCAAATACAACGCCAAAGTCTCGAAACGTTTTTGGCCTGGACTTGTTGGGGAAGGACATACACTGAAAGAAATGGGCTTATTAAACTGTTTATCTAGAATAATGTGTATAGCGCATATTAAAACTTTTATAACAAATATACAACTTTAATTAAAAAAAAAGCAATCATCTCCATACTCACTATTCAATGAGTTTAACTGGAAGGTGCTTAATACACCTTATGCATCTTTGAAATAAAGGTTATAATTAATTACTTATACATTATTAGATGTTATAGACTTTATGTTCCAATTGTATAGTAGGGAAGATTTGTTGTATAAAGACCAGTATCCGAATTTGTATATAACAATTGTATTAACAGAATTATTCATTCTTATACTGAATATGTTTCCGTTTTTAACGTGTAAAACGCGTCTTATAATGGTTAAGTGATCGTCACCTCTCGGTGCATAATCGGTTATAATCGTAAAATTTCCGACAGTCCGCTGTGCATTAACTTACGACTATTACACGTTTAGTTTGATGAAAATAGACAGTATAAGCTCATGTTTTGTGGGATACATAATCATATCGCGTTGTGTGAAATGGGAAATTATGTAAGTATCTAACTGTTTTATGGCTTGTAATTGTTTAGTTTTTTCAAATGTAAATCTTGTCTAAATCATAAAAATTATTTTGTATGCCCTATATTAGAAACCGCTGATGTTAAGTTTTACATAAGATGGAGGAACAGAAGGTTAACGGTGACAAAGAAGAGCATAGGTATAAAGTCAATCAACCAGATGAAATATAATTAGATGGAAAGAAGCTCAACCTTCATTCTTAAAGAGGAAGAGTTATAGTGCAAATTCTCATGTAATACAAGAAAGTACGGGTGCATCGTTGCTAAATAAATAAACTGGATAGTTTTGGGAGCGATTTGTCATCATTTTTAATACTTAAATGTATGTATGTTTACATTAGAAGCTTAGCGTGTAATAACAGTTATCCAATAAAATTTCTGTAAATTTAATGTCATATGTTTTTAAGTCATACAGAGTATACAACAGTTTACTACATTTATTATTATAAAACTTATAACCAGTACTAGATGTTCTAATAACGATATGGAACACTTTAATAACAGTTATTGCTATTATTTTGTAAAGGGTATAAAAAACGTTGTATACTAGTTATACAATAATTTAATAAAGAATAAGGTTTATAGTCACTATACAACTGTGCTAGCAGTACGCGTTTTATATCCAATATTCATCTGTTTAACTGTCACATATAGTATACAATAGTCTTATAATGGCATATAGAATTCTAATAAAGAATAAAGCGCATTTCTTTCAGTGTAACATTACATTTTTCAGTATTTAACATTAGCCTATTATTATTACACCAAGATTTTATGTTGTCAAGAAAATTTACATCGAAGTTGTTAACTAAATCGTTAGTGAACATAATGAATAGTAAGGGACCAAGAATGGAACCTTGAGGAACTCACGTGCTCGATTATAAACTATGTATGTTTTCTATTGTAAATATAAGACTTGAAAAAACTCATTAGTAAGGCTTCTGATACGCCAAACATGTCAAGTTTTTGGAGTAAAGTTGCATGATCAAGCCTATCAAAAGCATCGTTAATGTCCTCATATATGACATCAGTTTGCAAATTCAGCTATAACGCAAATTAAGTTGGTAACTGTCATAAAACCACGTTTTTTGAAAATTGGACACACTTTCGAAAGCTTCCACAGAACTTTTCTACTACAATAGGGAAGAAACCAGATTTAAGTATACACAATTTTTTTATAAAATAACTTACTGTGAGCTATTGATTTTACTGTGAGATTTAGGAGTAACATAATTTTCCTGTTTTCTGTGCCAAACCCTAACTTTTTTTCAGTGTGGCCCATTTCAATTACTTTTTTTAGAAGTTTTGGGATGTAGTATACATTGAAATCGGCCACACAGTGTACAAAACATGCAAACATTTTTAAGCGATGCATCAAAGAATTTTAAAATATCTTCACAAAAATGTTTATAGCTTTCTGGTTTCCTTGTCATTTCTATCCCGAAATGGTTTGCGTTTCGTGTGTCCTATTTTTCACATCAAGCTTAAAACTCAATATGTGAAACTAAAGGAATGAGGTCTTGTTCTAAATAATTTTTCCGACGGATGACTTGGCAAAGCCTCAGTTTGTTGATGAGCATGCATAAATTATTACCTTTCTTCTGGACAGCGGTTCTGAAAATGTGTGTATGAACGAATGACTTTAAATTTCTTGAGTATTTATAATTGAAAAATTACTTCCCCACTGGATTCATCTACATCGCGCATATGAACAGCTAAGACTAAGCTTATACCCAGGGTGGGCCATTAGTGTGAGAAAGTAAAATAACTCCCTTGTTATTCATAACACAGAAAAAAAGTTTATATAAAAGTTGTACAGAATCAAAAAACCTAAAGGACAAAATTAATTTGCAACACACAGGGCGATGAGTAAAAACGGGACACGCCAAATATTATATTTTTTAAATGCAACACTGTATATTTTTAAACATATGAATTTCTGAGAAAATTCTATATATATGGCAATATAAACAGTTTAATATTTTAATGCGATGTTGCCAAGTTATGTAGAAAATTCTTCGAATTTTGGAAAAAACATGATCTCGAAGAAGTTGTATTAACATTGCAGGGCATTTTTTATAATACGATCATTTTTAGAAAGTTCAAACTTGATTTTCTAAATTTTTTCGAATGGAACGCCTTGTATTTTATTGTTCTATTTTATTCACGTATCAGTCCACTTCAACTTTTATTAAGTATGTTCTACACCTAAAGTTAGTTTTTAAGATATAGCAACATTTCTGGAAAAAACTAATTTTTATTATTTTCGGTCGCATTAAATGGCTTTGGGAAAAACTGTCACATTGTGTCAACTTGTCAGTTCATAATTTACCATTCCATTTTGAGTTAATTTTATTAGTTAATATTTATTTGTGGTATTCTATAAAATAATAAAAATTAAGTTTTTTCAGAAATGTTGCTATATCTTAAAAACTAACAATTTTAGATATAGAACATGCTTAATAAAAGTTGAAGTGGACCGATATGTGAATAAAATAGAACAATAAAATACAGGGTGTTCCATTTGAAAAATTTTAGAAAATCAAGTTTAAACTTTCTAAAAATGATCGTATTATAAAAAATGCCCTGTATAAAATATCGATATTAGCTAATATAGGAGCCTTTGTCTAATATTTGCCTATAACTGTCTAATTATTTTGTTCCAAGTGTTAGTAGCTGAAAGTTAATACAACTTCTTCGATGTCATGTTTTTTCCAAAATTCGAGGAATTTTCTACATAACTTGGCAACCCCGCACTAAACTGTTTATATTGTTATATATAGAATTTTCTCGGAAGTCCATATATTTGAAAATATACAGAGTGTTCCATTTAAAAAATGTAATATTTGGCGTGTCCCGTTTTTACTCATCACCCTGTTTGTACTGTATGTATCAAATTAATTTTGTATTTTAGGTTTCTTGATTCTGTATAACTTTTATATAAACTTTTTTTTCTGTATTATTATTTAAGAAGGCTACGTTACTTTTGAAAATTTTTAAATGTAAAAAGCAGATAAGCAGGAGTTATTACGTTGTCGCAACAATACTGATTGGTTAAATTTTACATTAAATAAAAAAGGTTTTTCGTAATCCCTTTCATAATCCGCAGTTGTTGAGTTAAATTCGGGAGCACTTTATCAAAAATTTATCGTAGCGTATTTTCGTTTGCATATTTATATTATTTTAATATATGAATATCCGGTAAAGAAGTGGGACCTGGTGCAAAAAGAATGTAAGTTTAAATTCCATTAATTTTATCCTTAATACGTTTTCTAGCGGAACTTTCATAGATCTAAGAAGCGGCCTCATTTTTCCGCATTATCCTAGATTGAAATTTTAAATCTACATATGTATGCATATAAATGTTTCCTCTAAGTAAATTACCATTCAGCTGGATTATTTTTATATATCCCGCTCTTGGATGATATTTTTTATTCCGAGTATTATGGCCGGATGAAAGATAACAAAAGAGGATTTTCTACCGTGTGACCTAAAATAAAAATATACCGCCAGTGTTGCGCGAGTTTTGTCTACATTTTGCTACTATGTCAAAGGTTACGTTGTGTGAGCTGTGCCGTATTATATTACAGCTGTCGAAACTGTATTATTTATTTGGAAATTTGCACGGATATAATTTCTAGGTTTAACGTTATGCTTCGGCGCCTGATTTATATATTTACATATAAATTACAAAGTTGCAAATAATGTAAACGAAATAGTTTAATAGTTGTTTATTGTACTGAACGCTGCAAAATATGCGCAAATTTCACAGGATTTAAACACCTAAAAGAGAAACATTGTCATCAGATTTAAAGGATATTCCGAAATGGATAATTTGATGCGATACAGAGCGCTTTTTATCGTATGTGTTCCATATTTTGTTTTTGCTAAAACCAAACGGCAACACAAAAACTTCACTATTGACATAAAACAAGCTGGAATTATTAACGAGCAATTTCTACAATTAGAATCGTTAAAATTTGCGATGTAAATGAGCCAAAGGAAAATTATTTTTAGAAATTAAAAATATCGGGTTCCCAATATTCTCGTAAGATTTGAATTTTGCGCCACTTTTGCGGTAAAGTGTTGCCAACGAAAAAAAAATACAGCGAGACAGATGACAGTTCAGGGTTATTAAAAATGGAACACTACACGAAACAACCGTTTTCATTGTTGAGCAATATTTTAAAAATAATGAAGGTTTTGCAGCTACCTGTGAAGAGATTAACTGAAAAATCCAGGAAGACTGGATCAATTAGTTTTCATCCCTCAACAAGTCGTTCAAAACAAAACATCGTAGCAGTTCGTGAAAGTGTTGCAGAGAGTCCAGGAATATCAATTCTGCACGGTGTTCAGGAATATTCTCACGAAAGATTTGCATGTTCATGCTTACAAAGTTCAGTTGACTCAAGAGCTGAAGCCTACTGACGATGCAGAGCGAAAGAAGTTCGTTGAAATTATGGAGCAACGACAAATGGATGCTGATATTTCGAACAAAATCGTCTTCAGGAATGAGGCTCATTTGCATCTTGCTGGCTTCGTTGATTGACAAAATTGTCGCATTTGGGTTCAGAAAATCCACTAGTGATTGTTGTGAAACAAATGCATCCACTTTTGGTGCGGAGACATCATTGCATTCTTCTTGGAAAATGCGGTAATGGTGCTCGCTATCGCTACATGATAATCTTAAATTGTAAGATATAGATGTAGACGGACATAGTTGGGTACCTTGACTGAAACCGCTGGTTGACTGTGAATAAAATCGCCAGTGGAAGACGTTGAGTGCCAGCCGTACCGACGGATAGACCCAGGGAGTTGGCTGCGAATAACACCGCTTCCAGGAGAAACCTGTCACCGGCCGCGCGACCGAACGTGCACCTCGTATAGACTTTGCCTCCTGTCAAACAAACTATTCCTTTTCCTGATTACCCTTTGCTTATTTATGTTATTATTGCATTGCTTCGCTTTCTCCTTGGCTGGTATTAACTCCGCTTAATTTCCGTTGCTTTGCTAGAAGCCGTTGATTAAATTTGCGTAGATTTAAAATAACCCTTATTACTAGTTTTATGTTTCAGAAACGTTTGGAACCGATATTTTTGTTCGTTATTAACTACGCCGATTCGTTAAACCTTGTTGATTTCTAGCACCGACCGAAATTAAAACCGAATAACTGTTTATGGGGCACCGATTTCTGAGTATTAGATTGTTTATTGTAAAATAAACCTAACGTTTAATACTGAATTTATTTCCCGTACCGATTTTGTGTCTTGATTACCGATATTCGACTATGTTCTAATTTTGTATTTATACACATATTTTCTTTTATATTGAAAATTAATCTGTAATTCCGAATTGCTCTAACCAAGTTTATATAATCTTTCGCAGAATCAGTTGTAGATTGTTTATGTAAGTTGTTTATAATAATTATAATTAGGAGTTATTTTACTTTTGATTGTTTCAATTTCTGTAGGCTTTAGTAATATAAAATAAATCTAGTAAATATATTCCCAGGTGTATTCATTTTTAAACGCGAATAAGATTGATACACAGCCACACAGAAAAAAAAAGTTGGATATACTTTTTATGCGACATATATTTTTCGTAGTAATTTGGCCTCCTGAACACGAATCTGGGGTCAGAATTAGCCCATCACGTCACAATTTTTTTCTAACCTCAAAAAACTTGTGAAAAGTAGTGAAAATTGATGAAAATTTGATGGGAAAATTTGGAAAAAAATTTATTTCCACATCAAATAGTACATTTTTATGTAAAAGACTGCTGAATTTTCAAATCCACTGTCAGAATGAATTGAGCTAGAACGTGTGGTTTTTTTCTAACCTCAAAAAACCGAGCAGGAATCGCTATTTTCAAATTCTGAGCGGATTTTGACCAGATTTTGTATAAAGGGGTTTTTTGGGTCGCTGATTACGAATATGAATTCACATTGTAAAAATTCAAGATGGCTGATCCAATATGGCGGGTGTACTTTTTTGAAATCCACCGATTTCAGTAAAATTTGGCATCATAAGTATTGCTGGTTGATCTCACCTTCATTAATCACACATCTGGAGCCAGATTTTCATACTTTTGGGTATTGTTACAATAAAGGAAATATAACAGACCCCTGGAATTAAACTTTGTTCGCTGTAGCTACCCGAGTACTTACTCTAAACCGAGGGTAAGGTTCACGTGGAGTTTCCCCCACGTAAAAGATAGGGAAACTGGCGCCCGAGACTAACCGAATAAAAAGGATATAATCCGGAGTAGGTTCCTGTAACGTCACTTACCGTCACCGGCTGCCGAACACCGAAAATTGCGTTATAACTGTATCAACAAAATTCAGTCGCATTTATGCAAAACAGTCATGGAAAATTTCGACAAAATAGTGCCAGCAAATCAATTTACCCGACATGCTATTCCATACGTAACCCTACACTGTATACTTTATGAATCAATAAAAAGTTTTACGGTTTTTAATTAAAAACCTGTATTTTCTATCAAAATTACATCTTGCGTGAATTTTGGGACACCTTTTATTTACGGAGCTATTAATTTATGAAATCCATTCATTCACAGGTACATTTTGAGAACCACTGTCCGCATGGAAGGTTATAATATAGGCATGCGCACCAACGAATTGAGAGTTTGCCAAGTCATATGTCAAGAAAATTATTTAAAAAAATATGTTTTAATTTCAAACTGCAACGGATTCTGGTTAAAAAAATAATAAACGGTTTTAAGTGACGAATTTTAGCAAATTAAACTAAATTTTAAAGTTGAGCCTTTAAAAAAAATCTGCTGCATTATTCAAAAAATAAAATGAAACAAAGAAACGACTACTGAATTATCGGAACTTGTTCAGTCAACAACCCTTGTACGTCTGCAAAGGGACATCGTGGCATTGTGAAACCCCCATTTGAAAATTGCAGGCTACGGTAAGTACTTCCTAGTATGAATTATCTTGCTGTAGACATATGTCGCTTATTTATTTCCACGAATTTCCCTGTGTCGTTTCATTGCCAATTTCGAGGATCGTCGTGCATAATTGGATGTAATTATTTCACAGATTTTTCCCTTTGCGAGCTGCCCACGTTAGCATTGTCATAAGTAGACAGTTAAGGTTGGAATTTGAGATTATGAGATGCACCGTTCCGCACAAAGCGTAGTTAGAAGCGGACCTGTGTAATTGATAGGAACACAAGCAACAGTACCGACGGAACGCGCCAGCCCAAACAAAGAAAATTGATACGAACCCGTTTGATATTACGCGGTCTAAATTGGCTATAATTTATTGACCATTCCTAATCAACAGGTATCGTTGCATGTCATTACTCATCAAATCGATAAGCTATTAAGGAAAACAGTGCCAGCGGTGAGCTTGGAGCTCTGAGGAAAAATCGAGACAGGAAATAAACTAGGCTGGTATTAGTTATCTTGCTAACCACCCTACTGAATATTTTACTTTTGCTCACAATCGATTTTCATACCTGGATTTTATAATCTCAATCAATATTGATATAACTTTCGTATTGCATTGTTTGAAACAAATGAAGTTTAATTTTTCCGAGTAGGAAAACAGTAGGCGTGAAAATAAATCGTTTTCTAGCGGCCTACGTTACACAGACTGACACAATTTTAAGCCAGGAACAAGGTTATACTTCTCCGAAGGTTTTTGACGTGCTGAATCAGTATCAGATCTCAGAATTGCTCCATCACGTCAGATTTTCGAGATATCCTAACCCAAAAGATTAGGTGTGTTATTTTTACTTACGGGGAATAACTACTTTATGGACTAATGCCCCGATCAGCATTGAATTGAATTCGTCAGCCGAACCATCAGACATATACCGACTTTGAAGTATTTCCCATCAACGTAAGAGGCAATTTTTTACATTTTTTTGACAACTATGACAAAAAAGTAGGTTATTATTTATACTATAAAATATAGAGCGTTCTATTAAAACAAAATGTCGGTAATGTTATATGTCTGTCAAACATGGCTCAAAAAAAATAGAAAATATTGCAGAAAAGTGACAATTTATATTTATAGGCCAAGCAAATTTTTAACGCCTGTACAGAAGCTTAAAGTTCATAACTTTTGGAGCCTCCGTTATAAACAAATTGAATTGTGCGAAAACTATTGCACCTACAGCATCCACTTTTGGCACACTTTTAAAGTATGACAAATCCCTCAACTTGTCATAGGTTTTATAAAATTTTAATAATAAATGCGAGTTATAAACAAATTAAAAAATGGGCACTTTTCTTGTTTTTTTTGCAATAACTTTTTTGTTTATTAACCGATTTTAATTTAACAAGTCTCATTTTGTAGATAATTTTACTCCCTACAAGCTGTCTGTGAGTCATTTTTCGCTAAAATTGATGGTTTTCCCTGTAAAGTGAAAAAACTGTTTTTCTCACTTATTTGTTTAAATAGAAAAGTTAGCTAATAAAAGTTTTTGACTCACGAGATGAGAGATGTCTTGACCCGTTTCAGTGATTTTTTAAAATGTGAACTGGAAAAAAAAATTAATTTTGTTCCGTCATTTTGGGACACAGTGTATACTTTTAGTGTACAAAGAGCTTATTGTGAGAAATACAAAGAACTGGAGTTTCGATTTCTTTCATCGTATTGTCGCCAGAATATTTTACCGAAAACCAATATTTTGTTTTCATTTTATATCCGTGAAATCTAATCTTGAACACCATTTAAGATTCTCTGCACTTAAATTTTGTATGCATTGCCAAAATATTCGTATTTCCGTGTGTTAACATCTTACTGTACCTTTATCTTAAATTTCCTCGAAAGATATCGCATACAATATTTGATACAACCGTTAACTTCCGAATCGAAAGCGTGGTAAATTTTATATTAATTAGTCATAACAATTTTTTTATTTGTACGATTGCGTATGCATTATTTTAAGCGTTAGTGTCTTCACGGGAAGTTTATCGGTGGATTCATAAATATAAATTGCCTTTGATGTGGGGCTTTTATTGAAATGTCAGAGAGATAGTTCCTTTGCACCACCCAAGTGTTCCCAAGCGACTGTTCGAAAGATGATGTATCCCCAAAATGCTGTATAAGTGACCCGTTCTCGTCGCGCATTATACCTGTGATCCGTTATTCATAAATTTTTCATTGGTCCAGGTCAAGAAAGAATAATAACTTATGGTTTTATAATACTTGATACGGATCGTAGGATGAGGATACTACAAACCTAATGTAACTTCGACAGTAATTTAGCGTGTTTTCCTCAAATGGTGATACCAGCTAAAATTGAATTTATATGTTGCGGAGAATTATTTGTGACATTTCACTTTATTCGATTTGTTTGGGTATTTTGACCTATCTGAAAAAATGTACCTTTCTAGGACCTTTTTGAGGTACTAACAGTGGGGTTTTTGTTTAAACCTGTATAAAAATAAATAATTTTGTAATCCGTTTTCGCGAATAAAACAAGATTTATAAGGCAGGGAATTTTTAATTCTCATAATACGTACATTTTGTCCAGAATCCACGTGCTGTTGTTGAAGCCATGATGCATCAAGTATAATTTTTTTTCCAGAGACGCTTCATTTTCGAAATATAGGGCGTTAGATTTTTTCAAAAATTCGAATTTTTTGTATAACTTCTAAATGAAGAAGGCTATTTAAGCCAAATTTGGCATGACACATCTTCTTATAAGATACCATTTTTCCACAGAAGTAGAAGTCCCGCAAGCAACCATTGGCGGAGTTATGGGGAGTCAGCTGCATTAAATTATAAAAAAAAATTAATACGGCCCTACTGAAAATAAAAAATGATGCTGTTTTTAGATATAACTGTTTGTTATTGACAAAAAGTGTACATTCACTTTTTTTCCTAACTCTTATAATTTCATGGCAAAATTGATTTTTCGGAAGGGTGCTTCTGGATTCTGTCGACAAACTTTAAAATGAACCTCAACAAAAATTTTCGAGTAGGCTGCTGTCAAGCAATGTTAATTTGACGTCTTAAATGTTATTTTGCGAATTGTTGCATAAATTGTCCATTAGATAAAGCGTTCAAACTAATAATAAAAATAAGTTTAATAATGCCGTCCATATTTTCGAACAATGAATATGCTTTGTATATGGTTTTTGTGATGGAAATGCCACGGCTCGCCGTGAATATGCAGTAAGATTTCCTCATCGCAGACTACCAGCAAAGGAAACATTTTCAACGACATTCAGTCGTCTCAGGCAAACTGGGTCTTTCGGTATTCCAACAAAAATGGTATCTTATAAGAAGATATGTCATGCCCAATTTGGCTTAAATAGCCTTCTTCATTTAGAAGTTATTTAAAAAAAATCGACTTTTTTTAAAAATCTTTAACGCCTTATATTTCGAAAATAAAGCGTCTCTGGAAAAAAATTTATGCTTAATATTTCTCATAATTTTTTTATGAGGAATATCTCCTTAAAGTTTATCGACTTAATCCTGAAACACCCTGTATAGAAAATTTGTCGTTAAATCAAGTTAGACGCCATAAAAATTTACTTGAACGTAGTTTGTTCCATTCAGATTATTTCTGTCAGATACAGAGATATTTCGTAACTACGCCTAACACCATCGAACGATTCTAGATCGCTTGCAGCCGACATTTAGACAATTTTGCTATATATCAACCACTGTTTTCAACTTGCACTGGTGCGGTGAAAGATCAGCTATCGCTGATTAGATAATGGACGTATTTTATAACGACAAGCGAAATATTTTTACATTTTTCTTCCCCCTCGGGGAAGAACTGTTTATGCCTTATGCTGATTAGCGTTAGCTCGGTAACTTTTTGCAAAATAATTGCCGTTATCTCTTATACATCCCCTTTTAGGTGTGTTTTGCTTGAGTCTGTAAGGTATTCTATGTATTTCGTATATCGTACACAACGTATACGAATTTAATTGGGTCTAACATATTTTCCACCTTAATTTTTATTAATGAAACATCATTCTGAAGCCGCAAAAGGGTCTACGCCTAATTACTAAAATTGTTTATATAATCCATCTCTTTCCCGAATCTTGATGTTTACATATATAGATTCCCCCCTTGGCAATAAAGCTGTATTATTTGGATGTTGGTTAATACCAAATTATTCTAACTGTAAGCTGTCCGTTGGGTAGTATTAAATTTTCGAATAGGTTTTAGTTTGACTAGCGATATGAAATTTCATTGGAACCTTCATAACAAAAGCCCATAAATATTAATGTCCCTATATCCAGGCTGTATTACTACATTTAAAGACGGGTTTATTTATAAATGTCTGCGCCAGATAGGGCCGGCGAAAGGTGCCTGGAAGTTTCATCTCTTGATCGAAGCTCAGCTTACAACTAAGGTGAAAACAATTTGTTTTTTACGTCACTGTAAAGGTATTATCCTTATTCAAATCGTAATTCTGAACATATTTGTCAAATGGGGCCATAAGGCTAGCGCATTACATACGCATCAGTCTATACAGGGTGTTTATTAATAAGAGAAACCTATTGCTAACAATTTATTATAGCTAATTTTTATACAGGGTAGCCTATCGAAAACGTACCGCAATGCATTACAGGGTAGTAAAGAACTTTTCGACAAAATCCAAAAACAGGTCAAATTTGTTTCTGAGGGGGACAACTTTTTGCTCAAAAAGCATACCAAAATCTTCAACCCCCTAAGTGGGGGTGCTATCCCCTAAATTTTTTCAAATGGGAATGGGGGTCAAGTGGGGGGTCATTAGAAAGGGCTTTTAATTCTCTATACATCGATTCTTACTTTTTGAAAATCGATTCATTATTTTAGAAAATATGCAGCTTTGAAAATACGAACAATATTTTTGACGAGAAATGCGAAAATCGATTTAATTTTACTTCAAAACTTACGGTATTAGTCAAGTAAATGCTGAAAATGTTGTCCGCCAACTTGCATACAATGATACAGGTTGTCTTCAAACCGTTGTCGAACATTCTGGAGCACTTGCGGTGTTACTTCGCGACATACATTAATGATTCGTCCTCGCAGATCTTCCAAGGTATCAGGTGGAGTGCTGTAAACTTTGCTTTTAATGTGCCCCCAGAGAAAGAAATCTAAAGGATTTAAGTCGGGTGACCGAGGGGGCCACTCAATTGCACCTCTTCGTCCTATCCAGCGTCCTGGAAACGTCTCATTTAGGTAATTGCGCACATTGAGCGAGTAATGTGGAGGAGCTCCGTCTTGCTGGAAAATCAGTTCGTGTTCATTGTAAGCAGGGTCGTCCTCTATGATATTTGTTAGAGCTGGGTCGATGACATTTTGTAGTAAATCCAAGTACATATCGCCTGTCAAATTTCCAGGAAGGAAAAAAGGACCTACAATGGAATTTCCAAAAATACCTGCCCATACATTCAACTTCTGGGGGTGTTGGGAGTGTGTCTCATGGAAAATCCTTGGATTGGTATCAGCCCAGTAACGACAATTATGGCGATTCACTAAACCATTCAAGAAGAACGTACACTCGTCCGAAAAACACACATTAAAGAGGAAATTATCGTTTATCGCTCGTTCAGTCATTATTTCGCAAAATTGCAAACGACGATCAAAATCGTCTTCATTTAGCTCTTGCACTAGCCGAATCTTATAAGGATGGAATTTGTATTTTTTTAATATTCGTTGGACACTTGTACGACTCACTCCTGTCGCAGTAGCCAATTGCATTGTACTCAGCGTACTATCCATTGCCACTTGCCCCAATACCGCTATTTCCGTAGGTTCATTTAGTACCGGATTTTCAACCTGCCTCTTTTTGTTATGAACGGAGCCAGTTTCGCGAAATTTGGCCACCAATTCGCGAACAATTTTTCCAGACGCATGTTTCTCAGGATGCCGTTGGTTGAACAGTTCGGCGACCCGATTTCCGCATTCATTGTTTTTGAAAAAAAGCTCAATAATTTCTACTCTTTCTGGAATTGAGTACACCATAATTAATCAATTTAAAAGACTCGGCAGTATTGGTACTCTTCAACTACAAGTCACAAGACAGTTATCTAGCAACTTCTTGTGGCCTATCTAAATACGAAACAAAAAGCGGACAATTTTTTGCTCACCAAAATCAGGCTAAAGAATTCGCAAATCAGAAAAAAAAAACAGCGAATTCTTTTGAAGGAATTTACCAAGCTAATACCGTAAGTTTTGAAGTAAAATTAAATCGATTTTCGCATTTCTCGTCAAAAATATTGTTCGTATTTTCAAAGCTGCATATTTTCTAAAATAATGGATCGATTTTCAAAAAGTAAGAATCGATGTATAGAGAATTAAAAGCCCTTTCTAATGACCCCCCACTTGACCCCCATTCCCATTTAAAAAAATTTGGGGGATGGCACCCGCACTTAGGGGGTTGAAGATTTTGCTATGCTTTTTGCGCCAAAAGTTGTCCCCCTCAGAAGCAAACTTTACCTGTTTTTGGATTTTGCCGAAAAGTTCATTACTACCCTGTAATGCCTTGCGGTACGTTTTCGATGGGCTACCCTGTATAATATATAAAGAAATCTTACTTGAAACTGACAGGAAGCTTTAGGTTTTTTATATCATTTATTTATTGTTACATGTTACAATTAGTACACGGGGTGTGCCCAAAATAAGTGCCAGAATTGTAAGCACCATTTAGTCGATCAAAAGCTACCTCCGTTTAATATTTATTTAATAATTTAATATGAAAAATAAGTTAAGATGGTTTAAAGTTGACTGAATTCGACATTAAATTTCTACCACCCTGTATGAAATTAAGTCATTTTGAAATTATGGCAGGGAAACTTAGAGTTTTTGTTATGTCCCCTATAAATTTTATCGCTCTAACTTTATTAATGTAAAATAACATCTTTTTGAATTAAGCAGTGCTTTTTAATTTTTTTTTTTTTGAGATTGACGTAGAATCTAAAATTGCAATAATATACAGGGTGTTTCATTAAAAATAACGAAAATGACGTCAACTTCCGGTATAACCGGAAGCGTTAGGTGGACGCCATTATTTCAGTTGAGAAGGGCATGCCCGAAAACAGTATTGCCCAAATTTTCAAAATTAAAATCGAAGTAGTCTTTGAAATATGTCTAATGTCTCGTCATCGTGGGACACCCTGTAGAGAAGAACGGCATCAGCCATTACTGTGCATGTATGGAGTAAGGTATAAATGTGCATTATTATCTGCTAGTGGAACTAGTACAAAAGTATGTCCCAAAATTTCTACGCTAATGAATTTACTGAAAGTTCGTTCAGTTCATTTGATTTGTAACTGCATACCAAAGTAAAAAACTTTAAAAGAAACCTCTTATCCTTGTTCGGGGTCGCTGATTACGAACCTGAAGTCAAAAATACAATTTGACAGTTAACAGCTGCCAACGATGTCATATTGACGACTCGAGATCTTGGATAATGTTGCTGCTAAAGGGGTTTTTGACACCGCGGATTCCGAATCTGATATGAGAATCTTGACAGTTGGCAGCTGTTATATCGATGCTGTCAAAATGACAGAATGAATTGGTAATTTCCGAGGGTTTTTAGAAGTGGGAGTTCTAAATTTGACGAAACTGTCATACTGAACACGATTCAATCTAAATGCTAGTCTAAATTTAGTTTTTCCTGAAACATTACTCTTTCTTGGCGTGAAACAAAAGTCATTTTCAGTGTCCAATTTATATTCCGCACCACCACTCTTCAGAAGTCACTTTCCCGAAAAAGCAATCTATTCTGTAATTTTGACAGCATCGATATGACAATTATCAACAGTCAAGAGGCATTTCTCATGCCAAATTTAGATTCAGCAATGCCAATAAACGTTTTACCATCAATACTTGCTAAGATCTCCAGTCACTCGTCAATATGATACTTTTTTGGCAGTTGTTAATTGCCAATTTCTATTTTTTGTATTTTTGATTCGTAATCAGCGACACCAAAACCCCCGCTTATACATTTTCAGAAGAAAATTCATCAAACTCTCGTCAAAAATGAATTTTTTTGTTTATAGCATTATTACAACAATTGATAGAGCTTCCTGGGCAATGGAGTAACGTTCCTACCTGGGCAGATAACCCGAAAAATGCAAAAAGCCAGGTTTCAAGCGTTAAATTGAGAATAAATGCTTGTAAGTCATTCAGTTGCACAATCATACCACTCGAGACAACAATGAAACGTCAGAGTCTGGTGTGGGGGCGGGGGCGATAAATTATGATTCGTTACACCTCAGACCTTGCTTGCTAGGGAAGTATATCCCAAAATAATTGTCTTTTCTTAGTATGTCGCGTTTGGAAGGGGATTATTAAAGTTATATGGGGTTGTATGACAGGCCGGGATATGTGGGAAGCCCCTGTAGAACGGTCCCCAAAACGTTCACACGGAATACACAAGCAGCCGATCCCGGCTGGCGTAGCGATGTCAATTTTAAAGTTCTACACTTGGGCAGGTATTGGTTCCGTGCATACATGATGACTGCTTAAAACAACTCTGCAAATATCTGACAGCCATCACGGCTAGTTGACAGGCGTGGAGCGTGGGAAGTACGGAGTGATAGACGGAGTCGATCTGATTGAAAATTTCTCTGTCTTTGGGAGATTAATTATTATGCTCGGAGTAATGTACTTCGGCGAATACCTCGAATGAAGGGAATCCGTCTTTTGGTCTTTATATATGTGTATTGTGCGAAATTTAAAGTACAGCTCGAAGCTCATTGCTTTATTACAGGTAGGGATTTGATTGTGTAAAATTACAGTATAATATTCCTCATTTTTAGTTATATTTAGTTCATCTGACGTTGTATTATTACATTTTAATGTTTAGTCGTCAGGTGTTTTGTTGTGTGGAGTAAATACACCATCATGGATCCGCCATCTTGAATTTTGAAAATCTGACCTCGGATTCGTGATCAGCGACCTCGAAAACCTCCGTATACAAAATTTGGTGACAATCGGTTAACTTTCAAAAATTTCGTCCGCCATCTTGATTTCGCCGCCATTTTGAAATTTTTGAAATGGTCAAGGACAAATCTCAACGTAAAATTTTCCGCTCTTTCCATTTCCGGGGTCAAAAAGGAGGGTTATCATTTAACAAAATCATCTTGACCCCCAAATGACCACGTGGTCATTGGTCTGTGGTCATGGCATGAACCATTGTATAGTCAGGGAAAAATCCTAACTTTCCCTATATTTGTTTTTTCCGAAAAACGCACATCTCGCGAGATTTTTTGGGGTCCCATACTTTTATGCCACCCTGTATACAATAAGAGTAAATTTACAGTAGATCGGTTTAGATAAACCAATTAAATTACACATTTTCACTTGTAAGTTTACATTTTAAATGGTTTCCTACAAAAATGCTAATAGTATAAAGTTACATTATTGTAATTTCACTTTAGTATATGTGGCATCAGAACCACCAGTGTTCTATAATGGTAAAATTTATTAAATTTACATTTTACACATTTACAATGATGGTAAATAAATTGTATGCGCATATGTTGTGTAAAATTAAATTGTAAATTACATCTTAAATAATGTATTACTCCTGTGTTTTTATCAAGTCTGATGTAAATATACAAAGTAAGTGTAAAATTACAATAAACTGGTTCACTCAACTACATTACATATGTCTTTATGTAAATTTACTTTTTAAATTATAAAAATAAAAATTACGAATGGTGCAAGATTGTGCGTTTGGTATAAATTTACATGTGTAAATCAATTTTACATAAAAAAATAAATAAAGTTTACCGATTTTTTTAGTCTACAAGCCATTGACATAGTAGATAAAGAAACAAGTAACCTAAGCCTGTAAGATTTTTTTTAGATGCTAATTATTGAAAAACTAAATTTTGA
Organism: Anoplophora glabripennis; assembly: GCF_000390285.2. NCBI lineage: Eukaryota > Metazoa > Arthropoda > Insecta > Coleoptera > Cerambycidae > Anoplophora > Anoplophora glabripennis. The sequence continues at coordinate 891,110 of NW_019416235.1, forward strand.
GAGCTTTACAATGTTATTCTACACCTCTTCGCTTGGCCTACTATGACTTTTGTTGTGCAAGCACTAGTTCAAAATTGTTCTTTTTTCGATATTAAATCATAAAAAAATTGACGAAAATACAGTAAGACATATTAGTCCTGTTTGGTGTAAATATACAAATAATATGTAAAATTACAAAGAACTGTTGGAGTTAGTTACAGATAACTGTTTGTGAGTTGATTACAGAGACCTATTTGTGAGTTAATTGCAGAGAACTGTTTGTGAGTTAATTAGAGAGAACTATTTAAATTACATGTTTCATATGATTTTAATTTCTCAATAATAATTATAAAAAGTGGGAATGATTCGGGATCGTGTGTAAATTTGCTTGTTTAAAGCAAATTGTTTATTTATTATTTATTTAATTTGCCTTGTTAGTATGGGTCAAATCTTGCAACTGAATTTTAAAATAGTTATCCCCAACCGACTGAGCTGAAATTTTGCATGCGCGTTTAGTTTGGATGACAATTCATGGTTAGCTAAGTGACGTCATTCTAAATCCAATATGGCGGAATCCCAAAGATGGCGGACCAGTTATTTTTTATGCACCCCCATGATATGGGTATCAAATTAAAGGGTTTGCTGAGAAGAATACGAAAATAAAATGACGTCACTAAAACCTTGTTTTTATTTTTTTTATACATGAACTTATATATAATATAGTAAGTGAAAAACAAACGAAGATTAAACAAGAAGGCGCATTAAAGCATGCTACGATCTTTTTAGGTGCGTATTTTTAAAGAACCCAGCAATTTTTTTTATCGAAATATTCAAAGACTTATCCCCCCACTCCTTGGATAAGCCTACTGCGATTTCTTTTCTTACTCCATTTTTCAAAATTAGTTGTACAAGAATTAGCGTAATTTTTTTGTCTTTGTTTTTCGATAGTAATTTATATAAAAATGTACGTATAAAAAATAAATAATGACAATTATTGAAAAATATAATATACCAGGAACTATTGAATTTTAAAATTTGGAGTGTAGAATAACATCGTATTATTGTATTGCCAAAAAAATTGCCGATGCAATTTTTCAAAAATTTCGACAATAATATGGAAAATATATAACCTTCATTTGTTTTTTTTTTATTTCTATGTTAGTCTAGTGTGTAATTTTACACGGATTTTTATGAGCGTAGTGCGTGCTCAAAATTCGATTTATTAATTTTTGAATAATATTTTTGTTGTCACATTTACGTTTAATTCTTGTATTGCTCTGTTTTTTAAACATCCTGTATATGCTGTACGACAGAATACGAATAACACGCACTTCCCACGTTGATTCTGTGTAAGAAAAATAGAACAATTTAAATCAATTATGCCTGATTTAAGTCGTTAGGAAATATTTTAAGGTTAGGTACTTGCATCTATTTGAATTCACTAATTATATGTATTAAGATGCCGTTAAATGTATCGGGGGTTTTGATTCGCTTTAATAAGGTCTAGTATGGCAAAATAATTTGAAATTCAGACTAGTAAGAAAATCGCAAACGATAATAGGTTCTGTATCTTATTTGAAAACCAAACAATAGCAGTGGGTTTGTTTGAGGTAGATAAAAGTCAAGTATGCGCCAAGACACGGAATCTATAATATGCAGTAAATATACGTTTTAAAGCAATAGAGGGAGTGTATATTAAAACTAAACATTTATAAGTTTAAGTTGTCTGTGTAGACGCTTCTATTAATTTTTATTTTAAATAATTAAAATATAAAATAGAGAAACACAACTAAAAATTAAATAATATTAAATATATATTTTATTTTTAAGATATAATTATTCCAATAAAATCAGTTTGTAAAAATTTGTATAAAAGACATTCTCTTGTAATTAATCTTGGGTTTATAATAAATTACTAAAAGTAAAATCTATGAATACGATTTTTAATATCTTACTATTAATGTGTATGTGATCTTCCGGAAGTAACTTTTTTTGTATACTCGGCTGAGATAGAAAATATTTTCCATAGGAACCAGAAAACAAACAAGAAAGCGGCGGTTTTAGCGACGGTGTCCATTAATTCATAAGAAATGTTACTGATAAAACAACCCATGTTATTTTTCACCTTTGAACACTTTTCCTTATTCACAGGGAAAGAAATGACACTTTCATCTTCCACTGGCACTTCCTGTTCCATAACAGCTTTTCTAACATTATTTTCAGAAGAAGTGTCGCCTCCCAAAACGACAGAAACATTTTGTACTGGAGTTACGCATAACTTTTCACCCCACGAAGCCACAGGTCTTTCTTGCTCTTCACTTTTAATTTTCCCGCACGTAATCAAGAATTCGTTTTCGCTTTCCGATATCCTTTCATCGAAATGCACGTACGAAACTGAAGAATCGGACTTTCTTCTGCCTAGTTGTAACTGTACCTCTTCGTTATTTTCAGTGATCAAATTTTCAATACATTTACTCGGTTTGACGTCTTCTAAGGTGATAGAAATCGTTTCCCTTTGTCTAGGCTTTAATTCTCCATCCACTACTTCGTCTTTAAATTCCATTTTGTACACTGACCGACTGTCGTCACTACTTATTGACAGTATTTCATCCAGTGACTGTACTTGTACATTCTGCAACGCCTTTTCTAAATTTTTCTTCTGTCGGATTTGTTCCATCTGTTTGCAGTGTTATTAGAAAAAGACAAATAAAACAAGCAGCACTTCGTAACTCTAGGAACGCAATGACATGCACTTTCAATTGACTCGGCTCTAATATAATTGTAGCTAAACAGAGACGGACTAAAGCACGATTCAATCATACAGGGTGTTCCGAGAAAGTGTCGTCAATAACTGTGACTAAGGAAGATACAGAGTTAAGAATTAACTAATGAAAATTTTCAGTATCTTGTGAACAAAACAAATATTTGTTTTTATGAAGACACTTTTTTGAGGCCTAGCATGAGTTGGGAGTGAGGTAATAGCTTCGAATTGTTTTGATTTTGATTATATTTAGGTTTGTTCGTAGGTGTGGTAATGGCGGTTTCCTGTGTTATAGTTAAATTCGTTATGCCGGATTTGTTTTAAAACTTCGGCAATTTCGGTGTAAATTACAGTATTAATCATATACACAGTAAATATGGGAGAAGGCGGGACGATCGTTATGAAATAAATTTTGCTTAACAAACAGATATCAAATATCAAATTAATAGTTCAAGCTAAAATTAATGTTTTCATGGAAAATGGACAGTAATGGAAACTGCCAATGGATAGTGTTCTATAATTTTTCAATCGGATACTCATTTGTTAAACGTGGAGTAATAAAACTTAGCCACCCATTTGGAATTAAACGTAAATTTTAACATTTAGAAATATAAAAATGAAATGTGTTGTCTGTCATGAAACAACATCGCATTTCTCTGACTCCAATTCTGTACGAACTGTATCTAAATGGTTTGTTTGTTAAAGTGATACATCAACTGCAATGGGCTAATGATTAATTTTAATCAGAAACATATTTTCAACGTCGCTCAAGAACGTGCTTTATCTCACTTCTCTCTACCTGCCTCGACAACACTTTAAACTATTTTGTTTTGATGAAAAAGATGATACAAACACAATTATGTATCAGGTTTCGCAGTCGTTCATTTTTATCATATGTGGGCCTTTGACATACAGGGTGTCAAGGATACGAGTACCGTTGCCAAAATTTGTTTTTTGGATAAATGGTTTCAACAATGCTTTATTTGAAGAATATATTCGGGTTTTTCAATTGATTAACAATTTTATGCAAAATTTTTTAATTTTTTAATTTAATAAACCGTTTCCGAGTTATTAATACACCACCGCATATTTTTTTTTACTAATTGCAGTTAGATGAAGTATATCAATGAGTTAGATACACTGATGAGCATGATGGAATGTATAGAATACGGTACATTAGTTAAGGGGTGTTTGAAGGGGTATATATATATATATATTTATTCTACACCTCTTCGCTTGGCCTACTATGACTTTTGTTGTGCAAGCACTAGTTCAAAATTGTTCTTTTTTCGATATTAAATCATAAAAAAATTGACGAAAATACAGTAAGACATATTAGTCCTGTTTGGTGTAAATATACAAATAATATGTAAAATTACAAAGAACTGTTGGAGTTAGTTACAGATAACTGTTTGTGAGTTGATTANTATATATATATATATTCGTATATAGTTCCAAATTAATACTACCCTCGCTACACAGCTCAGTAACCGTATCAATACTATAACTGCTTGTAACATGGATCGATATGCGGTTATTATTCGAAACCTTGTCATTACATTTCCGTGAAGATGTCAGCTGTATTGGTCTACGGTCCGTTGATATTGAACTATTTTCATAACAAAAAAATGTGTTTTGTTGATCGTTAAAGTTTGGTGAATTTTGAGAATAAAATTTAGAAATTCGAATAAATGGCGAAGTCGCCAGTGCCACATTTAAAAGTCCAATTTGTTAAAAATCTACTTAAATTTTTAACAAAAGATGTGTATGGGACAAACAAGGCTTTTTGGCAGGCTTTATTTATTATGCTCGAATATTTAATACCAAAATTTTAAAGAATATGCCTGGTTTATATAATTTATAACTAAGTTCCAAATTGTATTCATTCATTTTAAAATAATATAACTGATACTGCTGATACCCACATATGAAGATATAATAATCAGTAATTACTTATTCTTACCATCTTATTCTAGTTTATGTATTTTAATTATGATATACAGGGTGGGGCGATTAATAAAATGAAAAAGAAATAAAATAGAACGAAATGACTATGGGTTAAGAATAGACAAAATAATGTCTTTTGTATCTGTGGGAATGTTGGTAGTAGGAAAAATGTGTATCTCGACGCAAAGCACTTCTTTTCATGGAAAAAACACACTGAAAAAGATGTCACTTTACACATTTGTTGCTTATATAAATATTTTTAAAAAATAAATGGAAATATGTACCTTTGGACAAAATGAATAGGGAATATAAATTTTAATCTAATCTAAGTCTAGTAATAATGTCTAGTAATAGTCTAGTCTAGTAAAAGTCTAGTCTAGTAACAGTCTAGTCTGGTAACAGTCTAATCTAGTAGTAGTCTAGTCTAGTAGTAGGCTAATCTAGTAGTATTAGTAGTAGCCTAGTAGTAGTTTAGTAGTAGTAGTTTAGCCTAGTCTAGTAGTAGTAGTCTAGGCTAGTCTAGTAGTAGTCTGGTCTAATAGTAGCCTAGTAGTAGTCTAGTCTAGTAGTAGTCTAATCTAATTGTAGTCTAGTCCAAAAGTAATACTCTAGCCTAGTCTAGTCTAGCCTAGTAGTAGTCTAGTCTAGTAATAGGCTAGTCTAGTAGTAGTCTAGCCTAGTCTAGTAGTAGTAGTCTATCCTAGTCTAGTAGTAATAGTAGCCCAGTAGTAGTCTAGTGGTAGTCTAGTGTAGTAGTAGTCTAATCTAATTGTCATATAGTCTAATAGTAGTACTCTAGCCTAATCCAGAAGTAGTAGTCTAGCCTAGTCTAGTAGTAGTAGTAGTCTAGGTTAGTCTTGTAGTCTAGTATAGTAGTAGTTTAGCCTAGTCTAGTAGTAGTCTAATCTAATTGTAATATAGTCTAATAGTAGTACTCTAGCCTAATCTAGAAGTAGTAGTCTAGTCTAATCTAGCAATAACCTCTAACTTTTGTGTGCGCGATATATAGTGATGCGTTTTTTGTATTTGTCTGCTTTTTTTAGAGGTTTTTGGTTAGGCAAAACTATTTTCATAAAAATAACCGTCGACTGATCCTTTTCCTTTTTATTTCATTTCTTTAATTTTTTCACAGGTGGTTAAATACCCAAAAAAAAAACGAAATAATCTTCCTCTTATTTTATACAATATACCGGAGATTAATCCTTTGCATAACCTATATGGCTGGTAAGGATATATTCTGACGCAGACAGTTTTAAATCATATTCCGAAATAATATAGCCATCCAACATTGTGATCATTTCTTTATAGTCAGTGCCTCGAAAGTTTCGGTAAATTTACAATGGCATTTTTGATATTCCCCGCACAGTTTTATAAGCTATGAAAATTCCTGAGCAATCTCTATGTACATGTATGTATATACGGTGCAGCTTTTTATAACTGTAATTTATTAACTAGATGATAATACAATGTTGAATTCCTCCAACATTTCCTTGTATCATAAAATTTCTAAATCATATACATATTTCGAACAAATAGCCTGTACGAGAGCAGCAAAATGTGGGAGGTCTCGGAGACAGAATCGAAGTCATATACACTGAAAGAAACGATTACTAAAATTATATTAACACTAAAAATTATTATTTATACATTTACGGATTAAACAATGAGTTAATGTTATTTTTTAAACGGTAAAGGGATGAAAACATTCCGTTCTTGTTAGAATAATGTTGAGAAAATGTAACATAAGCAGGAGTAACGGTGTAGTTACAACTCTAAGCGCATTACAACTCTTAAACTTAATGACACATAAATGTTATATTTCTGGAGTTTATGGAATGGCTTAAAATATAAGAATTAAACTATGCCATTACTTTGTATATTACTCTACTCAAAACTTGTATATTACACCAGCCATTAAGCTATACTGTTATCTTTCCGCATCTTAGTTATCTCTTCGCCATTAAAGACGCCAATTTTGCATTCTCCTGCCTGTAAATTAGATAATTCAATACGAAACTGCTTCTGTTTCCGTCATATAATGTTAATGTACTTTTTTGTACATTTGTTAATTATGTGTAAACGCCCTATGCAGTAACAAAATATGTCGCACGAAAGTGATAAAAGCATAAACAATTTGTTTCTTGCACTATTTTGCAGTTTATTTCATAATATAATTAATAATATATTACAAATGTAATACAGAGTGTTTTTTAATATCTCAAATATATGGAATATCCGCGTTTTGTTAAAATTTGCTTCACTTTCGAATCGTTCCAGTTTTTAATTCAACAAAGTAGTCGTGATCGTTCGTAATATTTCACGTTCGCTTGTTACAGTTTTACCGATATTTTTAAATCGGATCTATAAGAATACTCGATTCCAGCTGTTTTCTTTGTTTTATGTGGCTGCTACCTGGATCGTAAAACATTGCCTGACAAATCAGAGGTCGTTATAGTCAGCAAAATAATTTGTTATGACTTTAACGCATTACACTAAGGGGTTCTAAATTTCCTGTTTTACCTTTTTATTATCACTATCGCCCGGCTAGATCTCGAGGTAAAATGTAGCAAATTGATAATGAGTTTTCTTTAGGCACGTGCTCCACAAAAATTAGTTGCAGTTCACCGTTTTTCTTTTAATATGCATTATAAATAGGTATTAGTTTACTATCGGTATTTCAGTTATTTTCTACTCTGCAATGTATCCAATAGAAACGTTGATCCGCTGAGTCTGCTTCCAATCAGAATTCCTGGACCAGTTCGTGTTCTGACACTAACACCATTCCTCAAACCCACTGACGTGAGTAGTCAGTACCGGAAAGACATTGGAATTCATGCATGACCCCACGGCTTCACAACCTCGTAACCCTGTAGCCCCATAACCTCGTAACCGGGATGTGTTAGAATCTCTCTGGGAACATGAATTTCACACAGCAGGAATTCGAAGCAACATGACTGCAACCTAGCCCAACCCCATAACCCTACAACCCCGTAACTTCGTAAACTCTGGTGCGTGAAGATGGTATAACCACGAAACTGTGGGAACATGAATTTCATCCATCAAGGCTCCGAAACTACATAATGATGAGATGACAGGCTTCTATAACCCCATAACCCTAGGTCTATAAGAATGTATAACCACGAAATTCTGACAGATTGAGACTGTAGTCCTGTTAACTTAGTAACTTCATTAACATGGGGCATGCAAACTCCGGTAGACACATTGTCTGAGGCATACAGGGTCGTGTTACAAAATCACCCGGAGTTGTTTTTCTTTGTATTTACAGTGAAAAATTGTATTAGTACTTCCTTGACTGTACAATTAGTAATCGTGAGTTTTTGCTGACGTGAGTAGTCAGTATCGGAAAAACATTTGAATTCATGCATCATAACCCCATGGCTTCATAACCCCGTAACCCCATAACCTCGTAACCCCATAACCTCGTAACCCTATAACCGGGATATGCGAGAGTAGAATCATGAAACTTTGTGTGAACATGAATCTCACACAGCAAGAATTCGAAACAACATGGGTGCAACCTAGCCTAACTCCATAACACTATAACCCCGTAACTTCGTAAACTGTGGTACGTGAAGATGGTATAACCACGAAACTGTGGGAACATGAATCTCATCCGTCAGGGTTCCGACACTACATGACGATGAGGTGGCAGGCTTCTATAACCCCATAACCCTGGATCTACAAGGATGTAGAACCACGAAACTCTGACAGATTGAGACTGTGGTCTTGTTAATTAACTTCGTAGTCTCTTAACTTGAGGCATGCAAACTCCGGTAGACCCATTGTCTGGGGCATACAGATTTGTTACAAAATCACCCGGAGCTTTTTTCTTTGTATCTGCACTGAAAAGTTGTATTAGTACTTCCTTGGCTTGTACAATCAGTTTTTGCTATCAAAATTATTGAAATAACAGGTCGTGGGGTTACGGGGTTAGGGTTTATGAGGTTATAGGGTTATGGTATATTGATGTCATGAATTCAAATGTTTTTCCAACCACTGTCGACTCAAGTCGGTTTCAAATCTCGGAAACTGCTTTCTAGAGGAGTTTCTTGATGTTAGGGTCAAAACAAAAATTGAGCCGGGAAAACTAACTTTATATTCGGATTTTTCGGACAGATTTCGTCTAAATATATGTATTTATACGTAACTTCTTGAAAAATACGTTAAATAATTAAATAAAACAGGAAAATAATGATAACTTTTAGAATTTAAAAGTTAAATTGTTTCACAAAACTTATAATACGTTGTTATCTATCCAATAAGTGAAACTGTGGAAGTATTTCAATATCGCTACACGAATTGAATATTTTATAGTTTTCGTATGGATGGAGATTGTGAAATGCATTTTTATTGGAGGGGGGGGGAAGTACCCGGTCATAGGGGATTCTTAGACGACATCGAATATTATTACTTTGCTTTGGTGTCGTCGCGTCATTTTTAATGGTTTTATTAATTCCTGTACCGGGGAGTACGTAACCGGTAGCCTAGTGCCTGGAACTTTTATCATATACGGTAAATTAGAATTTCATTTTGCTTCATAAAACCCATTTACGTCGCACGGTTTTTTAAAAGTTAGCAGTTAATAGGAAGAGTTAAATGAGTTTACGCAAAGTTCTGTATGCGAATTACAAAGCCAAACTAATTAAATATTAATATGTGTTACATCTACGTGGAAAATATTAAGTAAAAAAAGGTATTTCAAGTGTTTTTAATTTTTGAAAGATGTTAATTAATTTATAACTGCGGGACACGGAATACCAACTGTTGAAAGGTTTACGAGGAAACAATGTTATATATATATATATATATATATATATATATATATATATAAAGCACGAAATTTTTGTGTTTGTATTCGGCAGCTTAACTTCTAAAAGAGGATATAAATACGGATTAAATAAAATTCAGATTGTTCAGTTCAGCCCAGCCCTTTGATCTTCTGGGGGAGAATTTATTTTCTGCATTTCCACCAAGTTCTCAGTTTAGGATTAGAACTTAACACGGGTGGATATTTAACACAGAAATTTGCCACGAAATTTCGTTGATTTCGATTTATATCCGTTTAAATTTATAACAGAGCATGTTCCTCTCTAGTTATTTCTAGTTTTTTAGTGGCTCCTCAATTAGGCAATAGGATAAACGGAGGAAAGATGCAAGCAGCTTTTAATAACATTAGAGTACAGAGTAATTTCAGTTTAATACAAAGTTTGTGGGATTTCTTTAAAAAAATAAGTGTATGTAACTACTTTGCTTGAGTGAACACATTAAAATTGCTGAGTGAATCCACTCAGCTAAATTATTGAGTATCTTTTCACTTAGTACTCGTTTGTGGCAATAATTGAACACAAAGTTGTTTAAATACACTCCAATATAACGTATAGAAAGATACTTTAAAACTTATATTCTTCTTTTGGTTTCGGAAAGTGACACCAAACGAAACACACCTCACAACTATCATTTTTGGTTCATTTTGTTGTAAAAAAACGATTGTCGGTGAAGTATTAATCTTATTTGTAAATGTTATTCACGTGAGTGGAAATCTCTACTTATATATTTTACATCAAATATGTTGTTACCATTTTTTTTACTGTGTAAAAATCCTTCTGGGAATCGAGAAGCGACAATAAAACATGTATAATTTTTAGTTTATTCTCTGTTGAATTTATTTGTGATTTTTATTCACGTGAGTGAAAATCTTTAACTCATATATTTTCTTGTTTTTTACCTCGTAAAAATATTTCTGAAAGTTGTCACTAAATATACAGGCGTTATTTTTAGTTTATCTTGTTTTAAAGGGACATTTAAAAATCGTGAATGATAATTTTGGTTGTTAATTTTGTCACATTAATTAGGTTTTACTATAACTCACTTTTTATTGTGAGGCCATACAAAAATATGCCTAAATTTGAACAAAAAATGCGTTTTTTAATTTTTGTATGTTGCACATTGTATTTTGTGCAAATTATTCTAATATGTATCTATAGTGGTTTTAAATCGCCATGAGTGTCACTCCACTGAAAATGTACACTGTAATAAAAGTTGAGTGGAATTTCACTCACATTCACTCAATAATCTATTAATCTCCCTTGTCTGCAAATAATATAATCGTTGTAATTAACTAACTAAATATCTAGGAATTAATTTTAATTAATTATTAGTTATTAGTAATTTTTATAATTTATGTAAACCATAGAGACATAAAATTGCGGAAGGATTAATTTATTTAACCGCGCAGTTATTTTGAAATAATATTGAAACGTATAGCGTGTACACCGTATCCAATCAATATTATTTCATAACGTTTAAAACTTTTAACGATGCGTTTGCAACCAGGAAGTCGGTTGTTGTATTCTGTTAGCAGTGATACGGGCATTAAACGCATGATATAATTCTAAACCCCAATGCAGCCCGGAAATTTCGAAATTACTTTATGAATTAAATATCGTTACAATTTATCTGAGTTTAGTAAACAATACCACATTCCGCAGTAAGTTCCCCTCGAATAAGCCGATTAAGGGTATAGTCAATCGGTTGTAATTGAATGATTTCTGTGATGCTGACGGTATTAGCATAACTTACTAATATCCAATACATGGAGAGTTTCCAGGACAAATATGACCACCCCAAAAAAAACTGAGTAAATTTTCACTCAAATCAACACAATTTTTTATTAAAATAAGTCCACACACAATTGTGTTAAAATAATAACAATATTTGTTGAGTAAAGTTCACTCGACTATTTATTAGCTAAGTAAATGTCATACTGGTAAATTTTCAGTTAGCTTGCTTAAGTAAATTTTGACTCACAGTCAACATAATTCTTTGTTGAAACGAGTTCACACCCAATTGTGTTGAAATAATAACACTATTCGTTGAGAAAGGTTCACTCAACTATTTGTTAGCTAAGTAAATGTCATATTGGTAACTTTTCAGTTAGCTTGCTTGAGTCAATTTTTACTCAAAAATGACTAAACAATAATTAAAATGAATAAAATTTTATAAATCGTGAGTATTGTAACAAACTCAAAATAGTTATTTCACCGTAAAAAAAATTAATAAATTTTCACTCAAATTCAACACAATTTTTTGTTACACCGGGTCCACACCCAATTGTGTTGCAATAACAACACTAAGTTCGGTAAAGTTCACTCAAATATGTGTTAGCTAAGTAAATGTTATATTGGTAACTTTTCAATTAACTTGAGTAAATTTTCAGTCAATAACACATTTTTTTGTTAAAACGGGGGCACACTCAATTGTATTGCAATTTACTTAGCTATTTCATAGCTAAGTAAATATCATACATATTGGTAACTTTTCAGTTAGCTTGCTTGAGTAAATTTTCACTCAAAATCAACACAATTTTTTGTTGAAAGGGTCCACACCCAATTGTGTTGCAATAATAACACTATTCGTTGAGTAAAGTAAATGTCATTGGTAACTTTCCATATAGCTTGCTTGAGTAAATTTTTATTCAAAGTTAACACAATTCTTTGTTCAAAGAGTCCACACCCAATTGTGTTGAAATAATAACACTTTTCGTTGAATAAAGTTCATTCAACTATTTGTTAGCTAAGTAAAATGTCATATTGGTAACTTTTAAGTTAGCTTTCTTGAGTAAATTTTCACTCCAAATCACACAATTTTTTGTTAAAACGGGTCCACACCCAATTGTGTTGCAATAATAACACTATTCGTTGAGTAAAGTTCACTCAACTATTTGTTAGCTATGTAAATGTCTTATTGGTAATTTTTCAGTTAGCTTGCTTGAGTAAATTTTCACTCAAAATCAACACAATTTTTGTTAAAACGGGTCCACACCCAATTGTGTTGAAATAATAACCCAACTGTGTTCTAATATTAATACTATTCGTTGAGTGATATCCACTCATTTATTTGTTTTGAGTTAGCTAAACTGTCATTTGTTTCTAAGAGATTTGAGAATTAAATAAAAAAATATAAGTATTAGTGAAAGCAAAAATGGGAATTGGCGTTTGTTGCAATAGAACGTTCCAAATACACATGCGCAAGCTGAACGTATCGAAACACTGTGCGAAATTAATGGCACATTACAATTTCTCTGCAGAGCACAGAAAATTATTTCATTAGATTAAAAGATAGTAAAACGCTGTTGCATAGGTGTGTACAAAGGAGGTAATATCGCGTTTTTGATTAAAAAATATTTGTCGGAACTCATCAGGGACTCTCGTCTCTTTGACTTTAAAGTACCAAATTGCGAAACGGGCGCCAAATAATACCTGCGCCCGCGTTGCAACTCTACATAGCATTTTTTTTATGTAAAGTCGAATAGTTATGAGGGATATTGCGCCAAATTGCTAAACCAAAACCCCGTAAAGTAATCTGTTACGAGCGTTGTTAACTAATTGTTTGTTACGATACACCGATCAGAAAAGGCAATAATTGCATTTGAAAAGAGTGAAAATGCTGTCCATATCCAATAAGTGTAATATCAATCAAAATTAATTTTAATCTGATTATTATTCGTTGATTAGCACTCGAATCGATTTATTCAACGTTTGAAGCCGTCTTTTTCGTTTTAATCAGAATGAATAGTTGCCTTTTGATTAACACATCAGTTAGTTAACAGTTGGAAAAATTTAGAAATATGCGGGGGCTAGCGGTGAAACTAGAATGTCGTCTCGAACCGTGATAGAAAAGATTCATTCATACACATTCGAAACTGCTTCCAGGCACGATGATTGTAGCGAGATTTTATGATATCGCCATATAACTCGACCACTGCTTGCGTCACAACTACGATTGCCGCACACGTCAAGATTATCGTCCGTGGCCATTTCAAGTTATACTCCACACTGCAATAATTCGTTATTTTAATTGAGGCCATCGCCATCTGTATGCAGATGGAGCACAGTAAGTTGTTCTTTTTTAAGATTTTCTATTATTAAAAATTAACCCAACAGCGTATACGATAGGCGTATACAGGACGTTCCAATTTTAGATTTATGCTCTTAAATTTACTAAAGAGAATTTAGATTATTTATTTACTATAAACTATTATTATTATTCGGTCGATAGCCGCACGGTTTAAGGCGTTAGTACTTAAATCGATGTGTCGATCTGCCCGGGTTTCGAATCCTGCGGCCGGTAGACCGTAGATTAGCTATGCTTGTACGGAGGATTGGCACCCTCTGTGCAGGTATGGTAGGGTGGAAGAATGTTGAAATGAATAAAAAGAAAACGAGAGTGATAATGATAGGAGGTGAACAAGAAAACGTGAATATAAAAGTAGGAAATGAAAATATACAGCAAGTTGATATCTTTCAGTACTTAGGAGTAGAAGTGGAAAATAACGGAAAACAAGATGCGGAAATAAATAGGCGAATAGATAAGACAATAAAATTATATTGTACAATGAGTACGAAGTTTATAGGAAAAAAAGAAATCTCGCAGAAAACAAAATTAAATGTTTTTAAATCAATATGTCGTCCAATCCTGCGCATCATGGGTTCTATCGAAAAGACTAAAAAGCAAGATACAAGCAATAGAAATGAAATACTTACGAAGAATAAAGGGACAAGAGAAGACAGAATAAGAAATGTTAAGGTAAGAGAGGATTTGAAAATACAGCCCATATTAGAATTTATCGAAAAAAGACAGCTGAGCTGGTGGGGACACTTACAAAGGATGGATAGTACAAGACCGGTCAAAAAAATATGGCAAACAAAGACACATCAGAAAAGAGGAAGAGGGCGGCTGAGAACAATATGGGATCAAGTAATTGGAGAAATATTGAAGAAAAGAGGAAAGAAATGGACAGAAGCAAAGGAATTGGCAAGAAACAGCCAGGAATGGAGGAAATTTGTGTATAGTTAAGTGAAATTACTACCTACACCACAATGTGGTAAAAGGGTATTTCGATTATATATATNCGGCCTGCGTAATAATAATATGCCGCCTCCTCTCCCGCACAAGTCTCCGACTTCTGGGCTAATTCTCGTAGTTAGAATGAGGAGTAGAGATATTATTATTATATTATTATTATACTATACTGTTTTATACAGTGCTTAAATCATTAAGGTCAACAGAAACATATAGTACAATACATGTCAAAAGTAAAAACGGCGACACGTTAACAGATGAAAAAGAAATAATGGCAAGATGGAGAGAGTGCTTTGAGGAATTGCTAAAGGCATCAGAAAATATGGAGACAAATGTACAAAGAGAATTAAGAAACCTAGAAGAAAATGAAGAAGTAATAACGCTAGAAGAACTAAAAGATACAATTAAAGATTTGAAGAATGGTAAAGCACCAAGGGAAGATAAAATAACTGTAGAAATGATAAAACACTTAGGAGAAAAGGGTCTGGATATATTACTCAAAATATATAATAAAGCCTGGAGATATGAACAGACACCAAAAGATTGGAAAATTTCATTAATAGTATCAATACATAAAAAGGGAGATATTAAAGAATGTAGTAACTATAGAGGGATAACACTGTTGAGCACAGCTATGAAAATATACGAAAAAATAATTGACAGAAAAATTAAACCAATAATAGAGAAGACATTAGAGGAATCACAAAGTGGATTCAGAAAAGGAAGAAGTACACAAAATCACATATTCACTATCCTAATAGAGAACACCAATATGAAACAAAATAAAATAATTCTGGCATTTATTTATTTAGAAAAGGCTTTTGATAAGGTACCTCGGGAAAAAGTATGGGAAAGTTTAAATAAAAGAGGAGTAAATGAAAAGACAATAAGAATAATACAGAATATATGTATATAAGAACAATATCAATTTTGTGATAAGAAATAACATGAAGTCAGATGCTTTTACGACAAAAGAAGGTCTAAGACAGGGAGGGGGTTTAAGCCCGACGCTTTTCATACTATTTATGGATGAGATAATAAAAAAATGTGCACTAGAAATAAAAAAGTTAAACGTTGGATATAGGAACTTACAAAGGATAGACATTTCAGAGGGAGCATTTGCTGATGATGTGGTAATCATGGCGGGAACTAAGAAAGATTTAGAGCACAATTTAAATATATGGAACTTGGTACTTGAAGAGAATGGAATGAAAATGAATAAAAAGAAAACGAGAGTGATGGTGATAGGAAATGAACAAGAAAACGTGAATATAAAAGTAGCAAGTGAAAATATACAGCAAGTTGATGTCTTTCAGTACTTAGGAGTAGAGGTGGAAAATAACGGAAAACAAGATGCGGAAATAAATAGGCGAATAGATAAGACAATAAAATTATATTATACAATGAGTACGAAGTTTATAGGAAAAAAAGAAATATCGCAGAAAACAAAATTAAATGTTTTTAAGTCAATATATCGTCCAATCCTGACATTTGGCTGCGAATCATGGGTTCTATCGAAAAGACAAAAAAGCAAGATACAAGCAATAGAAATGAAATACTTACGAAGAATAAAGGGGATAACAAGAGAAGACAGAATAAGAAATGTTAAGATAAGAGAGGATATGAAAATACAGTCCATATTAGAATTTATCGAAAAAAGACAGCTGAGCTGGTGGGGTCACTTACAAAGGATGGATAGTGCAAGACCGGTAAAAAAAATATGGCAAACAAAGACACATCAGAAAAGAGGAAGAGGGCGACCGAGAACAACATGGGATAAAGTAATTGGAGAAATATTAAAGAAAAGAGGAAAGAAATGGACAGAAGCAAAGGAATTGGCAAGAAACAGGCAGGAATGGAGGAAATTTGTGTATAGTTAACTGAAATTACTACCTACACCACAATGTGGTAAAAGGGTATTTCGATTATATATATATATATATATATTTACTATAAAAAATCTTTCGTAATAAAATCATCGTGTTCTGGACATAGCGCATTTCTTTAAATAACATTTTCTTATATAGGGATAGTTTTATGATCCGCAAGACCAAAGTAAACAAAGGAAAATCGAACCTGCATAGACAAAGGACATTATTATGTCTTTTGTCTAGAACGGGGCGAAGGTATTATAGAACATCATTTATAATGAGATATTTCTAGAGAATTCAAAGATTTGTTCAGTAAAGTTAGCAGTGGAAAACATACCCAGGCACTGGTGCCATGGCAATCTTGAGTGGGCGAAAGGTCAGTAAATAAACCAAAATATTCAAACTATCAATGCATATATCTGACATGTATGTATTATTATAATCTGACGAGAGAGAGGAACAGTTGAAAGCGTGTGGACAAAGCTTTTTTTGTTGTATTTATTAAAGCTGTTTTTTTTTGCAATTTTGATTTCTTCTCACATAAATTCCGAGATACTTCATTATCAAATGTATTAAGGTAATTCAAACAAATTCGCTTATTTTTTCAAAAAACCTTATAAAATGAACTCAATGTTCTTTCTAACCGCTGATATTGCGGGAAACAATAGGTTACATTCCCCAACATTGAATTATACCAGCAATATCTAATACACTGCACAAAATAAAAACTAAAAATTATACAGGGTGTGGCGTGTATAATCTATAAAAATTAAACTACAGCTTCCTGATGATATTTGTAATAGAAAATTCTTATACGAAAAAGTTCTTTTTGTGTAAATTAAAGTTCATTTATTCAACGAAAATGAAGGCCAACCCTGTGTTATTTATTAAAAATTTTGGAAATGTTTTTATGCGACCCAAGATGCAACCTTATAAGTCGGTATAATCTAATACTAATAATACTAAAAGAAGGTTAGGTTACATTGTCAAAAAATTTGTGCAGTCAACTGATTTTGTATTTGTATTGAATTCATTATTCACGTAATTATTAAATATTAAGCACCGTCCATCGACCCATCAGTGTTAAAAAGTGAAAGATTCCAGACAAAAGTTTTTATTTTGGAATTCCACGATAGTGACGGTGTAATTTTTATAAAGAAGTAAAAAATAGGAATAGTGTGCCGATTACATTAAAAACGAGATTCTTATTTCTTACTTTGCTTAATTTTTTAGTTTGTGCACAAACAAGTTTTACAATGAACCGAGAAAACAATGAATTTACTATTTCCAAACGTGTCGATATGGTGTTAGTGTGTGGTGCAACCGGAGAAAATGTGATCGGGGCGACTAGGTTGTACCGAGAACGATGGCCACATCACCCCCCATGTGCAAATACAATGCGTTCAGCGGCTGCGAGATACGGGAAGTGTTATTCCTCAAGGAGTAGGACGTGGTCAGCAAGTGAACCTTAATGTTGAAGATGCAGTGTTGGCAAATCTTGACGAAGACCCCACAATAGTATTCGACGACTCGCACAGCAAGTAGGAACCTCATCTCGTACCGTACATCGCATCTTAAGGCGCCAGCTGTTGCATCCCTACCATCTGTAACCAGTTCAACAGATTTTACTCCCGGATTGTGATCAACGAATGCGTTTTTGCAGATGGTTTTTACGGCAATGTGCCAATCAAGTAGACTTTCCCGCATATGTTTATGTAACAGTTGAGGCGACACTTACCCATGATGAAGTGAATTTCACGCGATTAGGGAAACTCATTTTCAACATCGGTTCTCGGTAAATGTTTGGGCTGGCATAATAGGCGATGTACTTGTGGGTACCTATTTCTTTGAAGGACGACTAAATGGACCAACATATGCTGACTTTTGGAGAACCGGTTGCCTGAATTATCGGACGATGTGGCATTACAAGTTCGGGCACGCATGTTTTATCTTCAAGATGGGGCTCCTCCACACAGTAATCGAGAAGTAACGACACTTTTGAATGAAATGTTTCCTCAGCGATGGATTGGACGCTTTGGTCCTGTGCCGTGGCCACCTCGGTCACCGATCTAACTCCAATGGACTTTTATCTTTAGAAGTTTCATGTTAGACATACAGGATAAAATGTTATTAACTAAATTTTCGGTAAAATTGGTCGTAAGTGGCGCCCTCTACAAGCAATGCTAATTTTACAACACGCATCTTATTCGTCGCCCAAAAAAATATAGTTTCGCAAATTTTCAAGTTCCTAACCTACATATTTTCAGAATAATCGCAAAAAACGATTTAAAATTTTAACTTTCAACACCCTGTATTTCCGAAACTATCAACTTTCGGATAAGGCATGTTTGCGCCAATGGTCACCATTTCACGTGTAGTATCTTCGGCTTTCGATTTTCCCATTGTTAATGAATCACCCTGTATATCTAAATATAATTAATACAAACACACATACCTCATATACTGAAATTGTTAAATAATGCAATCATTCAAAGAAATATCCTGGATTCTTGCTGTGCTATTGTCACTCTTAACAAAGGCTATTTTGAGCGACAGTGTCACAAACTTTGGACATGACAAAGTCGATTATAATTGTTTTTCTATCCAAAAGAAGAATTCGCTCTTTTGTAGTAAAATTCTGTTCTTTTTAAATAGTTATACAAATAGTTCAAACAGATACAAACAAACAATAAAAAAGAAATAAAGGATATTTCTTTGAATGATTGCATTGTCTGACAATTTCAATATGCCAGGTTGTATTAATTATATTATTTATACTAGATATCATAAACTTCGTGGCGACAATCAAATAAATAAACGGTAGCACTTTGTATTATGCTAGTAAGCGAATAAGTTGATCGATGCCTTCAGATCAGAAGCATATACGTACATGCTATTATACTGTTAATTATTATTTTCTGCAAGCGCTTTCCTTGTGAGTAAGAAATTATTATTTTGCGATCTTTTGTTGGTCCTATGTCTATATATTTTATAGTAAGACTCTTTATTAATTTTTTTCTACTTTAAAGTTTTTTTTTCTCAAAAAAACACCAGACCAGACACTATCGAATGATTGAAAAATCGTTATCAGAGAACTGTTTTCGACAAATAATTTCATTTAAAACTATCTACTCATTTAATTCTAATACATTTTTTTACGTGTATCGAAGAACATTGTTTGAATTAATCTGATAAGGTTATGTTTTTTTTTAATTCATACGAATTTTTACAATAGAGCAAAGAAATATTCCATCACCTCTGTAAAAGTTTTTAGGCATAGATTTTCGTAGCTCATGGAAAAGTTTAACGTGTAATAACTACTAAAAGACTTCTGATACTTGTTTTATATAAGCGCATTAAACTAGCGTTTTATTATTTACTTAATGGAGGAAAATATTAAAATACGCTTTGAAAATAATTACGTTATACTTCATATACGTATTTATAAAAATATCCTCGGGGAAATTGAAATATACCTTGCCTATTATTCTTTCCAGAATTTCGAGGTGAACAGGGAAAATACAATTTAATGTAGTAACATAAACAAACTTGGAGAATTTAATTTTTCTTTAAATCCTCAGGACATTATTGACGAAATAAATACGTCTCTATTTCCTAACTCCGAGGCACTTTCCTGAATTTTAATTTAAATCATTCATTCGAATTCATACTGAATTTCTTATAAGCGTATACAACTTAGTTGACCTCGGGGCATCGAAGTATCGTACAAACTGCCCTTTGATATACAGAATTAAAAAGGTTATGTTGAATCAAGAATACATTTGTCCGTGTTTGTACGCAGAAAAATTGTTATCTTGAATACCTCTTTAAGAATTTATTTATTTCAAAGATATGGTATGGTGAATTGTAGTATTTACTATCATTTTTATTAATAATTAGTGTCTTATTACAATTGCTCATCACGAATTGATGGATATACTCTTGATGTACGGTAAATGTAAACAAAATGTTGCTACCGCAGAAAAATTTTTAAATCCCTCGTATATACGTAAATAAATGTATTCTTAATTCAAATTTTTTCAGTATCACTTACTGTTTAAGTAATAAGAAAGCGATGTAAATCTTTCTTCTCTGTTTCAGAACGAAAATTTCTTAAATAAACCATTTACAAGGATCTTTCTAGTCTCAGTGGAATACTATATACAAGGTGTTTATGAACATGGGGATAATTTTTAATGGTAAGTCGAATGTATTATTTAAGGTATTTTTAGTAATCATAATCGTTGAAACTGCAAGGTGGTGCGAAAAATTAGTAAAATCCACAATTGTTAAAAGTTGAGAACCTCTGGGATCGTCCCCTATATAAAAAGAGGTGAATAATTGTGACCGCAGATAGTGCCTTTCTTTTTGTCCTGTTTTTGTAGTAAATTGCTACTACTGGAAAGCAAAATTATTAATGAACAAATTAAAGTTGTTAAATGTCAATAACTTATCAGTATTTTTACTTTTAACTGTGTCTCCTTTTTGTAAAAATGCAGTTTGTCTGGGGTGTGTTGTATGTATGCGTTAATAAGTGCGAATAACATTCTAAAATGGTCATCAACACAATAATCACACAACCCCACTGCAAAAAATTTCTTTATGTGATAGACTGGACCACCATACCCATACATTTTTGTGGTCGCTGAATTCGAATCCGGTGTCCGCTTGACGAAATTAGCTCATGCTCAACCGAGCTATTTGTGGACTCAGCGGTTCCAAAACTGTATCTTCGTATTATCGTGGTAAGTCAGTGCATATTAAAAAAATATCCTATTTCTGCTAATCGAGTGTTCGTTGTTTTAGAAACGATATTTTGTGTTTTAATTGTTTTCTTCTTTAAAGTTCGCTTATCCGCATTTCGATTTGCATTATTAAATTCATCTAATAAATATTTATGTTTTAATCTTCGCCCGAAATTAGATTGATTAATATTTGTCCTTAGAAATCTGATTAAAAATAAAAGCCGGAACAATAAGGGTAAAATCGAAGTCGTTTAATGCCATTGAAAATCCACCTGATGCTGTATCGTTTGAAGTCCTTTTCTTAATTGTCTTAGTACGAAGTGGATGGGGAAGAGGATGGTCTTAATTCATTTCCGGACTTTGATATCTCGCATTGCCAATTCAACCAGCACCTAATCTGTCGTCCTATTCATCTCTCGTTGGTCGGCAATCGAACTAACAATTGTTTTCAGTCCGTGTCAAAGGAGCATATTGGGCGACTATGATTAAACCGCCCGTTTCTTATCCCCATTCAGTTCCTGTTTATTTGACCACAGAATTAATAAACTATAAGTAATGTTAAAAAATTTATAATTTTTATCAATAATTAATATTAGGTAACTTTTAACCGTCAAATGTCACACTAGTGCAATTCGCACCACCGTTTTTTTTTTAATAGCTGGCATTTCTCAGGTAGCAGCTGCCGAAGGTTCCCCCCCACCACGATAGACTAAACTGTCAAGCCGTACCACAGCTGGCGTCAATCTGTTATTGTCGGCCAAACTAGAGAGTTTGAAAAGTCCGATCGGTGCGAATTCGCACTAGTGTGACTTTAGTGGGTGCAAAACTGAATTTATATCATATGATCTAGAAATAAATCAAATCATTTGATTCCTCGGAAAATTTTACCCCAGTTTTGATATAAATACATTGTTTTTGTTAACAAATAAAGAACACATAAAGGCTCAAAGTTGGCAAAATCCCAATTCGCACTAGTGTGACGTTTAAGTTGGCCCAAGCCAAGTGTGACCTTTGAGGGTTAATTCTATCATTTTAATACTACGTCTGCATTGAATTTTTTTTCATCTAATTGTAGATATTTGCAAAATTTTTTGAAATTTATAATCTACGCTATTCGAAATTACTACGTTGGTAAACACTTTTCGTGCAGAGAAAAGTATTTCCCGCGTAGTTACCGGTTATTATTATTTTCGATGGAGCAACAGTGTTAGGTAGCAACTAATTATAAATGTTATTCTAAACTGATAACTCCGACAAAACTGTAATGGATAATGTGTTATTGTTACATTATATACCAGCAATTATTTATGTTTCATTTATCAATCTACCAAAATAATAACAATGATTTACATTGTAGAAATTAAGTGATTTTAATCGATTCACGATGTATGTTAATTGAAAACCAATGTGAAATTTACTGTACATATATTTATCGGTTTATTTTTATATTTGTGCTATTCGTAGATTGACTCGCAATCAAAAATACATTTAAATAAATCGTTAATGGAGTAGTTCATATAAATAGACACGTATACTCACAAGTGTCACTAAATATTCTATTTATAATCGTATAAATGAGTGAACTCAGTATTATTATTCAATATCAACAAATTGAAATTATTTTTTGAGCAAAAGAAGGGCACCTACTGCTTGTTTACAACAAATTGAAATAGCTTACTTCCGAATATTAAATAACATGTTTATTTTAATATTAATATGCCTTCGTCAGTTACCAGCAAAGTTATTAAACTATGCAAAAGGAGGCGAACCTATTTAACTTAGCACAGGTCCAGTGGCCACAAACTACTGAATCTAGCTCATACAAGCTTGTTCATATCTTAGAAATATAACTAAACGAACAACAATTAATTAATTAGGATTAATTTAGAATGAAAGGAAATTATTTAATGCAAACTAATATTTCTCTCAGTGTAGAATTAGTTCAATATTCAACTATGAATGAACTTATGTCAAATACTTTTGCCACACTTTCGTTATGTCAAAATGAGGATATGTGTTGAGTAAAATGTAATTTTAAAATCTGACTTACCTCAACATTGCGAGGAGTCACCTTTTGAGAACTGCTGATTTTCATAGAAGATGTTCGATGTACCCATCATTTGCTTGCACACAAGCTTCAGCGCGACGTATCCAATTCGCTCAGCAGTTCCAAAACAGTTTTAAACACATTTTTAATTAGCTTTTTTCTCCATGACCAATACAAGTTACATCAGTTAACTCAGTTTTTGCTCCTTTCTCACCCCTTTAAATTTTTGACATAAGTTCATTAACATAATAGAATAATTGCATTAAAACTATAGATATTAATTAAATTTGCATGTATAATGGTATAAGCTTTCTGTGTAATGCAAATTGTATAATGTAAATGTAAAATTACATGAACAAGTATTTTTACAATATTCTTATATAGCTCACGTAAAAAAATCAATATCGGTTTTAAGTATGGTGTGAATTTACCCGATCTCCTTTCAGTGTGGGACATATAGATACCTTCTTTGAGACCTTTCGTCTTATAAAAATATAAAATACATTTTTTTATGTGCCTTATATTCGTTATTCCGGAGTCGAATTTTGTTTAGTTTAAATCCTCGGATATTAAATCGAGTGGGTTAAATTTGGAAATATGTTATCTGAAAGCGAAGGCCTAAAGCTGTCAGATCAAAGAAAGGTACTGAATATATTAAGTCGGAAGCAAGAATCTTATTACTCAGCATCCCAGTAAATTAATTTGAGATAGAAATAGTCAGAAAGGCCGTTAAAATCATCCTTTCTCGGGGGTTTATTTATATTACATACTACAAAGGTAATTTATTAAACACCCCTCTCGATTCCGAAAAAGAAAAAAATTCAAAAGGACAACTAAGAGATAAATTGAGAGAATTCGCTTTGAATAATCTTCATCGAAAATAAAGTGTATTTTGCCAACTTAAATGCGCAGAATGAAATGTGGGATTCCAGAGCGTTATTTTAGAATGGAAATTTGAGAATAGATCGATTTTCGTTTTTTTTGAATTGTAAAGGGTGGGTCAATTTCGCCACTTTTGAGGGTCAGTGGCGTTCGCGATATTTTCCCTCTCTTTCAATTATAACCCAAATTTATATACAGGGTGTTTTTAAATGAAGTAACAAAAATGGTACCAGTGAATGTAGAGCCAAAAATAAGAGGACTGAAGTAAAAATATGAAAGTTGCACCTCTGAGGCGATATGCCCTCTTAAAGGAGGGGATTGAAATTCACATTTTAATTTTTTTCTTTGACATGAGGAATGCTAGAGACACGAAACTTGGTATGAGCATCCTACCAATAAAGAGACAACTTTTCAATATTTGTTCGATCATTGGCGTATTTTATAAAGGAGTGAAACAGTCATTGCAATATTTTATGAGAAATTTTTTATATAAGAAAAAAATTAAAATGTGAATTTTAATCCCCTCCTTTAATGGGGTATACCGCCTCAGAGGTGCAACTTTCATATAAGGTATTTTTACTTCAATCCTCTTATTTTTGGCTCTACATTCATTGGTACCATTTTTGCTACTTCATTTAAAAACACCCTGTACACGGTATGCTCCAAAGTAAACAGGACTTTCCAATAATACATCGAAGAACTTAGTAAAACTTTTACCGAAACGTTTCAATTGATGAACCAAGTTTATGGTGATTATATGATTGTTTATCCCCTGGCAGAGTAGGTATACGCGGTTTAAAAATGGTCGTGAGGACATACTGACGAAAACCAATAAATTCGAAACCGATATATGTCTGGTGGTTCAGCTGACTTCAACTGTTTACTTGATATTGCGAATATAATTCAATGCTTGTCGGGGCATTAGTCCGCAGAGTATGTAGTTGTTTCCAGTAGTATCATCTTGCTTTTACGGTACGTGCGAAATAGCAGAGCAACAGCGACTATTCATAGATGTAACACTGTTCCATGTCACTTATACTTATTGTGTCATACCTATTTGTTATTTGTCGTTGCGCCTGTTGAACTTCTCGAAATGTGCGTCGATGGGTGCTGAATAAATTTGCAATTCCGTATCTCGTAGAATTCCCAAATTCAAATGAATCCAACAAGGGTCAGCTTTAATCTGCTGCCAGAAAAATATGTTTTAATTAATACTGATATGAATAATGCAGCGGCCCCCGAGAAGAAAAATAATAATGAAGGAATATTCGAACGCTAATCCGTCCCTTTAATAATTTATTAGTTTATATTTATTTATAACGGCATTTGAATACACGAAGCTGTAGCATAACTATAAAGAGAATTCCTTAATAACTTCACACCCGGGTACTGTTTACTTCCTAAAATCCTTCCGCGAACACGGGGAATTATTAATATCTGAACAAAGTAATCATGTCCCAACTGATTAGATTCGGCTTATAATGGGGACTGATCATTTCAAAGTGTCTGCACATCAAAATACCTACTTTGAAAGAGGATCGTCTATATAAACATGAAATATTTATAAAATAAAGTCAATGTATCCCAACATAGCTACTATTTATTTATTAATATCACATACACGTCGGGACTAACAGCTTCTTTAATCCCTCGGACAAACTCCATCCTCGGGAATAAAAGGTACACTTTAGTCCCTTAATACAATAGGAACTAAAGTGTCTTTTAATCTCCGGGTGATTAAAACTCATCTCCAGAACTAGAAAATGCCCTTTAGTCTCTTGATAATATAACTCTGTCCCATTGTCATTCTTAAACTTGAGGGATTTCAGTCTGCTCCATTAATTTTCATCCTCAGAATTAAAAATTGCATTTTAGTTCCTTAGTAATATACGATTATATCATATATAATTTTGTGACTAATATTTCGCCCTCAAAATAGGAAATGCACTTTAGTCCTTTGGTATATAATATACTATTTTGTACTATGTGTCTATTAATGACTGGTCACTATTTATTTATTAATATCGCATATACGTCAGGACTAAAATGTACTTTAATCCCTCGGACAAACGTTCGCACAAACACCATCCTCGGGAATAAAAGATACACTTTAGTCCCTTAATACAATAGGAGCTAAAGTGTCTTTTAATCTCCGGGATGATTAAAACTCATCTCCAGAATTAGAAAATACACTTTAGTCTCTTGATAATATAACTTTGTCTCATTGTCATTCTTAAACTTGAGGGATTTCAGTCTGCTTCATTAATTTTCGTCCTCAGAATTAAAAATTGCCCTTTAGTTCCTTCGTAATAATATACGATTAAATCATATATAATTTTAGTTATGTTGAGCAACGGGATTAAAAACCTAACTTATAACTAAAGAGTTTTTCTCTCTTTCTTTCTCTCCTGAGACTAAAATTTCACTCTCAGAATAGAAAATGCACTTTAGTCCTTTGGTATATAATATACTATTTTGCACCAGGTGTCTATTAATGACTGGAGTCAATGTAAAACGTCACTCTTAGACACTGAGGGATTTCAATCTCCTCCATTAAATAATTAAATTATCATCTTCTGAATTAAAAGATGCACTTTAGTTCCTTAATAGCAACATGCTATTAAATAATACGTAATTTTAGTTATCTCAAGGAACGGAGTACAAAAACTAAGAACTGAAGTGCTTTTTAATCTCTCATGAAATTAAAATTTTGACCTCAGGACTAAAAGGTGCACATTAGTCCTTTGTTATATACTGCTTTAAACTCTTAAACCCTGACTAAATCTTCATCCTCAGAGTTAAAAGATGCACTTTAGTTTCTTAGTAGTAATATACTATAAATTCATACATAAGTTTAATTATTTCAGGTAACGGAGTACAATAGCAAACTAGAAATTAAAGTGTTTTTTAATCTTTCACATAATTAGATATGCACTTTAGTCCCTTGGTATATAATATACTATTTTGTATTCTGTGTCGTTTAATGACTGGTGTTAATGTTTGATTCTACTCCATTAAATGATTAAATTTTCATCCTTCTAAATGGTGGGTACATCGAACATCTATGAAAATCAGCAATTCTCAAAAGGTTGCTGCTTGCAATGTCGAGGTAAGTCAGATTTTAAAATTACATTTTACTCAACACTTCAACTTGATTAACACCCTGTATACGAATAACGCAGGACTGAGAATACACTTTAGTACATTGTATACAAGAATATTTAAGATGGATGCTGTAAAATTTAATGAAAAAGAAATACAAGAGTAGTGCAAGCAAATTTTGAGTGGAAAATAAGTGCTAAAAATGTGATATATTTTTGGAGTGCCTTTCATCTAAATTCGAGAGGTGCTTTGCGTCCTGTATAATTGATACAATTTCGTACATCAAAAGGATATATCGATTCTGATACAACGGTATTACCGCTTGACAAATTCCTGAGGAGCTTGTTGCTTTTCCCCTTCTGTCGAAGATTTTGATTATGTACATAACAAGATAACGCAGAGTCAACACTTATTTGTCACGTCAGTAGTATTGCCAATAACTGGAGCTGTTTAGATGTCATTCATTGTATCTTGTGTGACAAAGGGGAATGGAATAGATAGGTATTTATTATGTACGCTTCAGATAAAATGCGATTTTTTTTCTTTAACAGCGCACGATCTCGGCTTCGCGTCGCTCGACCTACGCGCAAATGGGATTCTGTTTACCAGAATACAAAAAATTTAGTACTGTGGCTCTAAAATTTAGGCGCCTATATTTAGAACGTTATTAAAACATTTATGCATGAAATAATAAAAAAAAAATAATTTGAACGAATATTACACATGAACAGTCAGTGACGCGAAATGTGTGTTATTTTTTGTTTAAAAAAGAATAAAGTCTGTTATAACGTCACTTTTTGGTAATGCCAGACCCTAGCGCTACATAGCTATTGTGACATTTATTAAAAATAGACATCATTGTTTTATATTAACGCTTTATGATAGTTATGTTCGTTTTGTATATTAAAAACAGTAAACAAAACTAGTTGACCTAATAATCTATGAAGCTTTTTTGGCTATTTCAAACATAGCGAACATAGCAAACACAACTTGCCTATAATATTTGCTCTTTTAAAACGTATAGCGAACGTAGCGAACTATGGCTAGCATTAAATGAACGTAGCCACAGAGAATGTGTCGAATTTGTATGCTATGTTCGCGATAATAGATACGACGAAGAAAATTTGAATACATGACATAGATCTTCATAGCTATGTTGCCATCACTGTGTTAAACAGACGTGGCCATATAAAATGCTTACGATACGTACGCAAATAGTCAATATTCAATAAATATCTACCTTTGCGAACGTAATGTACGTATGGCCACGTACAATTCGAACAGCAGTGGCTATTTTTAACACAAACAACGAACATAGCAAACGCAACTAGTATAGCGCTCTCTGTTTTGGCAATATTGGCTGTTTTAACCTTAACGAACATAGCGCACATAGCTATGAAACGTTCTGTGTGACCCTAGCATTACATCCGTATATTTCAGTTCAGCAATACATGTGTAATGGTCGCGATACGAATAAAATTTGTATACAATGACATGGAACGTCGTGCTAGCCTAGCTATGTTGCTATCATCGTGTTAAACAGATGTGGCCACATTAAATACTTACGATACGTACGCAAATAGTCAATATTCAATAAATATCTACTTCTGCGAACGTAGCTTACGTATGGCCACGTTCAGTTGCAACAGGTATTTTTAATACAAACAACGAACGCAACTATTATAGCGCTCTGTGTTATGGTAATGTAAACTGCTTTAACCTTAGCGAACATAGCGCACATGGCTAGCCAGCATTCTGTGTGACTCTAGTATTACATCCATATAGTTCAGTTCACCAATACTACTGTGTAATGTTCGCGATACGTGGAAGCAAATTTGAATACATGACATGATATGAATACATGATCACACTAGCCTAGCTACGTTGCGATGATTGTGTTAAACAGATGTGACCTCATTAAATGCCTACGATACGTACGCAAATAGTCAATATTCAATAAATATCTACTTCTGTGAACGTAGCTTACGTATAGTCACGTTCATTTGCTACAGCAGTGGCTATTTTTAATTCAAACAACGAACACAGCAAACACAAGTGATATAGCGCTCTGTTTTATGGTAATGTAAGCTGTTTTAACTTTAGCGAACATAGCGCACATGGCTAGCAAGCGTTCGGTGTGACCCTAGCATTACATCCGTATATTTCAGTTCTGCAATACTACATGTGCAATGTTCGCGATACGACGAAGAAAATTTGAATGCTTACGATACGTACGCAAATAGTCAATATTCAATAAATATCTACCTTTGCGAACGTAGCGAACGTAGGGTCACGTTCAATTGGAACAGCAGTGGCTATTTTATATACAAACAACGAACACAGCAAACGCAACTAGTGTAGCGCTCCGTCTTATGGTAATGTAAGCTGTTTTAACCTTATCGAACATAGCGCACATAGCTAACAAGCGTTCCGTGTGATCCTAGAATTAGCTCCGTATATTTCAGTTCAGGAATACTACATGTGTACTTGTTAGGAATCATATTAAAACTGTTGTAATAAATATATGTCCAGTGGTATTTGCAATTACCCGAGTATATTCGATTGCCATCGCTGTTAGAAGAACAGAAATAGTCTTCCGAATAATCGCATTCTGAAAAATGCAATTTGCAGTTGCCGCTATGCGCAAAATCCCTTTGATTTCTCCGCTTTGTTGGAAAATACTTTGTGATGATTTTACTTTAAAAAATCTAAAGGCTTTTTTAGAACGATAGGGCAGTTTAAATTTCGATTATTACTTTATTTCTAAAACCCCCGTGTTCATGGACAACGACGAGTAAATATTTTACCAACAACAATGCACTGGTCTCCCATACAAGTTATACTACCTGTTACGGAATTAAATCATTTTATTTTTATAGCGTGTTGATGACCGCAACACAAACAATGGAAAAGCTAGGTGCAAAATTGGAAAGAACGGTAAATACGTACGGCGCGGTTGTTTTAACATTATTGTTTTTAACAAAATAAATATAAACAATGCCGGGCACTTCACAGCCATAATTGCTTTTGTTTGGCCCCATAGATGGTGTATAAACATTCGGTTCGTAATTAAATTATATTATGTAGATACAAAAATATCACATGGAAATGTTTTAATAATAACAAAAATCTGCACGTTGATTGGTGGGCTTATATTTATACACGCCGTTTTACGTAAATGTTTACTCAAAACCGGCGCACATAAATTTACAGGGTGCTTAGAAAATACAACAATCACCAAGACAAAAAATATATTAATAAATTTATATTGCACAGTTTAAATTTAAGCAGAATCCGATCTAGATATCAATGCTTACAAAAGACAATGTAGGCTAGCCAGAATAATCGATCGGATTTCAAATAAATCTCTAAAAATTTTACGTTATTAACGATGGACTGCTTTACCAAATGAGCGTAGCGAATATTCATAAAATTCGCGAATATTCGTTTACGCAAATATGTAGCCTGGGTAACAAATTAAGTAATTTCCATTTAATGAAAGGGTTTGTGTTTGTTTTCAGTCGCAAAATGTGTTCATTTAGTACTTATGAGGGTGGAAAGGGAAGGGTGAAACAGTTTTTCATTTATAATGTATCACCTTTTTAAGCAAGTACTGCCGTGGAAATGCGTGCAAATATAAATTTAAAATATGCGTTAAATGGGTCGATAATGATAATAAAATACAGACGCGATAATTTTCTAAAGAAATCAAGATTAAAAATTTCGCAATAACTTATGGTAGATAATCTGTTTGAAATAGCCAACGTTAGTTATTTCGTGACTAATTTTGTGTTAATGTATTCTGCATAATCTATTAAAGGAATATTCATGCACTTATAAATATTTCAAATAATTACTTGTTTTACACATGCATGGAAACTCTCTGTTACTTTTAAAACGAAGCAGATAGAGTTTGTTTTAACCCCTAGCACACTCAAAATATTATAAATTTGTGTTTAATTATTCGTGACTCGCTTTAAAAGCTCTTATACTTATTTATAGAAAACAAATTAGTGTTTTAATTTAATGAATACATTCATTAAAAATTTCATAAAGTATTAATCAGTTCATCTTATATAATTTTAACAACACTTTTGAAACATGCTGTATGTGTTTCATTTTAAAGAGGAACTGAGTTTGATTGCGATTTAACTTAGACTTTTAAATTAATAATTTTGCTGGGAAGCCAAGAAACGTTTAACGCAGCTTTTGTAGCATTATATTATTTAATCAATATTTAATTATTTGCCCAGTAATAAAGAGAGATCTATTTTAATTATGCCGTGCGACCTTTTGCGCCCATAACTTTCCCTCATATGACAATATCTTCGTCATAATATAAGCTTTAATTTAATGTAAAGGCCATTGCATGGAGTTGGTAAATTTAGCAATATTGCAGCAACAAAGAGGTCAACTGTAAATTGCGTTAGTAAAGGAATGCGTCGACTAATACATGGCATGGCTTGGCCTTCCGACCGGAAGTGAAACACTGTTATGGTGTAACGCGTGCCTACAGTATGTACAGAGTGATTCCAGAAATAGCCACCCACGCCCCCGTCGCACAACGGAAGCTCGAACGCGATAATGTAGTTTTTCACAAAGCAATTTACTGTGTCAGTGTTTAAAAATGCGTTAAATAACAGAACACCTAGAATTGGATCTTGAGGAACCCCAGATGTCGTTTAGCTTTAAACCCACACTTACTAAAATGCATCATCTCTCAACTCCTAGGAAATAAAGTGCAGTTCTTAATCTAGAGAAACTAAAGTGCATATTTTAATCTCAAGGGACTAAAGTGCATATTTATTGCTGAAAGGTTAAAGTGTAATTTTTAATCTAAAAGGACTAAAGTGCCTCTTTTAATCTTGACGGATTCAATTTAGAAAATTTAAGACACATAATACATAATTACCAAATAGTTATATTTCATGATAAAGAATTTTTTCCCTCGAATGATTGTTCAACAAATTTGGTCATTGTCTAGATGCACTAAAATGTATATTTTAATCCGTGGGGAATAAAGTGTAATAACCTGTATATTTTGATCTAGAAAAACTAAAATGCGTCTTTTAATGCCGAGAGGCTAAACTACATATTTTAATACCAAGGGAGTAAAGTGCATATTTTAATTCCGAAGGGCTAAAGTGCATCTTTTAATCTAGAATGACCAAAGTCCCGGGAAAGTAAAACGCAAATTGTAATCTTGTGTAATTTTTAATCTAGAAGGACTAAAGTGCATCTTTTAACTCCGACATACTTAAGGCCCCCTTTTAATCTTGAGGTATTCAATTTAGGACAAATAATACATAATTACCAAATAATTATATCTAATGATAAGCGATTGTCCAACAAATTTGGTCATTGGCTGGATGCACTAAATTGCATATTTTAATCCGTGGGGATAAAGTGTAATAACCTGCATTTTTTTACCTAGAAAAACTAAAGTGCGACTTTTAATGCCGAGACGCTAAACTACATATTTTAATACCAAGGGAGTAAAATGCATATTTTAATCCCAAGGAAGTAAAGTGCGTATTTTAATCCCGAAGGGCTAAAGTGCAGTTTTTAATCTAAAAGGACCAAAGTACAGCTTTTAATCCCGGGAAAGTAAAACGCAAATTGTAATCCTGTGTAATTTTTAATCGAGAAGGACTAAAGTGCATCCTTTAACCCCGAAATACTTAAAGGCCCCTTTTAATCTTGAGGACAAATAATACATAATTACCAAATAATTATATTTTTAATCCCTCGAGTGATTGTTCAACAAATTTGGTCATTGGCTAGTTGCACTAAAATGCATATGTCAATCTGTGGAGAATATAGTGTAATAACCTGCATTTTTTGATCTAGAAATCCAAAAGTGCGTCTTTTAATGCCGAAAGGCATTTTTAATACCAAGTACATATTTTAATACCAAGGGAGTAAAGTGCATATTTTAATCCCAAGGAACAAAGTGCATATTTTAATTCCGAGGGGCTAAAGTGCATCTTTTAATCTAGAAGGATCAAAGTACAGCTTTTAATCCCGGGAAAGTAAAACGCAAATTTAATCCTGTGGGTTTAAGTTGAGACTACTTATAGCACGTAATATGTAACCAGAAAGTAGAATAAAATAATTTTTGAACGTTTCTAGAAATTTCTTCTATGGAATTAACAATTATTCCACTTTGGTCCCTTGGTTTTTTGGGGATTTTGTGTATTAAAACCTAGAATTGGACTTGGAAAGTGTAGAAAAACTATTAATACTGAGAGACCAAAGTGCATATTTTAATCTTAAGATACTAAAGTGCATATTTTAATCCCAAAGAAGGGATTCCCGAGGAACTAAAGAGCTTAATTTGATCGTGCGGGATTTTTAGTTAATTTAGGACACTTAATATACAGTTACTAAAAACTTGTAATCAGGATAAAGTACTCGTAGTTTAACCCTCAAGTGGTTATTCAACAAATTTCGTATATTCAATTAACAAATATTTCACTCTAATCCCTTCTATTTTTTGGGTTTTGTGTATTAAAACTGCAGCGCTAAGTGCCTTTTAACGGCTTGAGATTAAAAGATGTACTTTACTTCCTCGATGTGTGAAAGTGGTATATCGTAGCATAAATTATTTTTAATTATGTATAATTTTGTGGTGAAAAATTTGCTTTATTAGATCAAATATTAATACATTCACCTGTGCCTGTAGAACTCCAAATATTAGTTCGGGCTACATTGTATTAATAATTTTGAACGACAAAAGGTAGTTCCATTTGCAGATGATAGTCATGTAGTCGTTGAGAGAATTCATTACTTGAGCTAATTTGCTAAGTTATATTAAATATTTATATTACGAAATTTTATATTAAAAATATGCGTAAGGGCGAGGTCTCATATATGGGGTCTGGATATAACGCATCCCAAGAGATTCGCAAGCACGCACACCGAATAGCACTGCAGATAAACACACGCATAGTTCTTAATGGAACAGCGGATACATTGGCGTCCATGCCGTACAGGTAAAACCCCGCCGTTAAAATAGTCCTCGGAATTATGCTTGTTTTCCTAATGTACTGTTACCACAACCCTTCCATTTATTTCCTGAAAGTTGTTTGCGTTGTACTAATTTCAAAATGGATACGTCGGCTCTCCCTTTCTATCAACT
Organism: Anoplophora glabripennis; assembly: GCF_000390285.2. NCBI lineage: Eukaryota > Metazoa > Arthropoda > Insecta > Coleoptera > Cerambycidae > Anoplophora > Anoplophora glabripennis. Next base: position 925,467 of record NW_019416235.1, read on the forward strand.
GACTCAGTTTTATGTTTTTAATGTTCGTTATGGCAACAGTTCTTTTAAATGATTTTAATATTTAAAAGTGTAGCGAAAATATTTAATTCCCGTAATATTTAAATATAAAAGTTTCCGAAAAACATCTCTTTTTTGTTTCGTATTTTTGTGTTTTTTATTCTTATTCAATAATTTTAAGCCTCCGTTGAAAAGCATGAAGGTGTTTTTCTTCAGTTTATCTTTTTCCTTAATTTAATAATTATTAATGTAGATGTAAGATTTTTTGGCCTCTAATGGAAAGTGTGGTAAAATTGCTTTCTCCCCGAATGAGCTTTCTATATTTATTCTTCGTAAATTTTGACGGACTTGTGTCTATTTAAAAAAGTTATTTTCTTAATATCTGTCTGAAAGCCAAAAACCGTAACCCTTGTCAAGAAAGTATATCAACTTCTGCATATTTTAGTTTCACATTCGCCCGAGAACGAATAAGGAAAGGAAAAGCATCATGTGAAAAGGAGAGTGGGTGATATCTGTAAATGATAGGATGACACTTTCCTTTGAAATTTAAACGCTGTGTTAACTTGATACCTTTAAATAAACATGATAAAGAGATATTTCAGGACCCGCATATATGGCACGATATTCAAGTTGGCGAGCCTGCCTGCAAAATATTTATACAGCCAATATTGAAACATCGCAAATGTAAATAGAACTGTTTATTTTTAAGCAAATGTATTACACAAACAAATCCAATAAATAAAGTTCGTTCTCTGTTCGGCGATTTTTTTTCACATTGTTTAATAGAGCTACTCTTAAAGTTTATTAAAGAAACAAATTCAATTCCAACGAATTGTACGTTTAATAAATTGTTTTCCGGATAAAATTGCCTGAGGTGGTAAATTCTAGTTTCAAGTTTTCTATTATAATTAGGTAATTTTTAATTAACGCATTTTTCATGAACAAGTTGCCTGCTTTTCAAATATTGTCCGTCGACAATTAATCTAAAATGTCTTATAAATAGCATATTTATTTATTATTAAACGAAAAGATTACTTGAAAATCAGTTATTAAATTTTCGAACCTTTTTTCATACCTTTAAATTTATATGTATCGTGTTATTTTACGCTTCACTTAAAAACTCAATTCTTAAAATTTCAAGGAATCGATTCTCTAGTGAATCATATTTGATTTGAATATTTTTTAATTTCGAAATACTTCAAGCAAAATAATATTAACAATCGGTCGTAACTGTAAGGACTGTTAAAAACAAATAAAAATAATAAATGCCTATAAAAAGCATATTCTAAGCACAACTACACAATCACAAATAATAAATGCATACACATCACAAACAATATTAGAGAATTATTAATAAATTATATTGGGAGATGACTATAACGCTAACAAAAGATTCGCACCATACAAAGCGGATAATTCAGAATAAAACGGAAAATATCAATTGATATTGCAATACTATCTGACCACATTATAATAAAAACAATACTCATAAGTAAAATATGAAAAACAGGCAAAATATTGTAATACTTCCGAATACTTTCGGATAGATGCAATTTGTATGAAAATTTGGAATTAAGCTTATTTCACCCTGTAGATGAACTGTTATATATGCTTGATATGCACTTCTTATTTCTAGAGGATGAAAACCACTCCTTATGCTAAAAAACTGAATAAATGTAAAAATAGTTGTTATATAGACTAAAATCATATCCTAATATACAGAATAAATATTGTTTTATATTGTAAGTTATAATTTAGGACATTTTTATAAAGTTTCAACCCTTAATAACCACCCTTAATGATAAAAATATAAAGTTAATAGTTTCTTTGACCTTAAAATATTTTTATAGCTCATATATTACAGATAGAAATCTTTTCAATAGTTTATGGAATTATAGATAATTTATTACAATATTTCAACCCTTAAAAAACTACCCCTACTAACAAAATATTAAAAAAACTAGTTTTTAACAGTTTGAAATGCTTTGATAGGACAAACAGGATACATTAAATTCTTTTATATGTTTTTAATACGACAAAATATAAAAAAATGCTTTTAAATTATTTAAAATGAATTATAATTCCCTCCTATAGTGTTTATCAGATCACTGGGTTTCTTAAAAATCAGCCTTCATTATACAAATAAAAACAATTTTGTACATTTAAAGTTGATAAGTAGAATTATTAAATGATTAAAGGGAAAAAGTGAAGGTATTCTATGTATATAGAATGCTCTAAAGTTATGGATAACAAAAATATTGATATGCTTCGAAAATTGAAGGGGTAAGGTACCGTTGGTTTTTTAACGGTAAGTTCCTTAATTTAATAGCTATTAAGACAATCCAAAAACGATTTTACCGAAAATTTCGACAGCTAAAAGTACTATAAAATTGAATATTTTTTAACGCGTTATTTTAGAGGTTTTTGAGGTTAAAGGGTTTGAAAAATCTAAACTTTTGTACTCTTGAATATTTTTCGCATCTTTTTTATTTTTAGAGTTATTTTCAAAAATATCTTATTTTTTTGTTGGAATTAAAAAAAAATTCAATCAAAACGTAACATTTCCAAAATATATAACGAGCGTTCAAATAAAAACGTGGTCGAAGTTGGCTCTGACACATTGGACGTAGGGAGTAGCTTATAGCGACCAACTTAACCTCATTTCTCAACGAGCTGTATAGGAGCTGTCAGTTTCAATAACGTTAATGACTATATAACTTTATTTTAAAGAATAATCGTGATAACANCCATTTTAAACGCTTTTTAAAACGAAAATATTCAAATTGATAGCGGCGATGTAGCGCTTTGACAGATGACGTTTAAGTTCATTTGCTATACGCTACGCCCTACGTCCAAATTTTCAGAACCAACTTGACCACGTTTTTATTTGAACGCTCGTTATATGCATTCTAAACCGCTTAAACTTGTATAATATATTGTATAGCACATAAAAAATGTAAATTGCAGAAGAATTACCTTTAATTTTAAATCTCGTTTTTGTACTGATTTTTTTCCGAACAGTTTTATTTTGATATGTTATTTTTCATGCTAATGATTTAAAGTCTCAAGTTCATTTTAAAAAATGTTCTGTGCATTTTTCTTGAGCAATATAATTTTTTGGTTATTTTACGTTAAATTCTTCCAATTTAGTTTCCGGCGGACATGAAATTATCTTTAACCAGCCGTATCTCAGCACCTATTGCACCTACATAAATGTAAAAACCTCAATCTCTTTATTTTTCTATAAGCTTCATTTTCTTTGTGATGTTTTTTTTTCATAGAATGTTTATTTTCCGTGTTATTCGAGAAAAACTACTGGAAAACGTCTTTTTTTTAATAAAAAATCTACATTTTCAATCACCAATAAATTGACTTATCGAAAAATGTTCATAAGGTACTTTTTGCTTAAAATTGATTGCTTTTTCGATTCTTGGGGTTATTTTCAATATTTTATTTTTCACCCCCTAGGCAAAAGCGCTCATCGGCACTATGTAACTTTTGTTTCTTGAGCTATTTTCTATTAACAGTACAAGTTTCACGTCAATCGGTTTTATCCGAAAGAATTCGGTGGGGAAACCCTTGGTTCCCTGGACTAAATAGAAATATAAAGAATTTGAAAATAAAAACGAAAAATTTCATTTATTCAGTAAACATCTCTTGCAAATCAGTTTAGATCAGAATATTCAAAATTCACCCATGTTTCGAAGAGAATTCGTTAATCAAAAAGCCACATTTTCCGCCAAATCTACCGGAATCAGAAAAACAACCCCAGATGACCTACTACGTAGACCGGAAGACACAAAGCGGGAAAACATATTTTCGCCATAATTTCGAAAATAGCTCTTTGGAGACGGCCACGATCTACAAAGGGGCGATTATTGAAAGACCCAATGTTCCAAATCTAGCGCGGACCTCCCTATAGAAGCCTTTACGGAGCCAACGTCGAAAGTGTTCGAACGTCGACTCATGCACCATGCATTTCATTAACCAGTGTCGGATCTTGGCCGGTGTCCTGTACGCTCTAAATTATTTCAAGCTTTTGTCTAAATGCTGGATTTCATTTGTTGTTACTTAGTCCTAAAATTGTAATAAATCCCACAATATTTTATAAAAATCAAAATAGAGCTACATTTTTCCAACGTTCCAATTTCCACGCAATGTAATAGGAGAAAGAATCATCAGAAATTATAATTATTATGCTACTGTATTTAGCATTTTTTTCAGGGAAGACCGGCTTTTTATTCCATCCACGGTTCCTGGTACACACAATACAACATTGAATCCATATTCACATTGTCCTGTTTACACACTATTTTAGGCAAATATACGCGCATACATAAATGCATTCAGTTGTTAAAAACATCGATTTAACGATATGTCACAGTTAAATGCCGAATTTTTGTTTATGTCAGCGGTCATAGGTCTATTAAAGCACTCAGTTGACTTTTAATCTAGGTTTAGTCGGGTGATAATGGGCCATTATGCGCTCTTCCGCAATGATGGAATCATTCCAGCTGCACTTTTTTTTCCTCCATTCCGAATGTCGGGGTTTCATGAAAAACGTGTACAGGGTGCGCCAAATAACTACCCCTATTATCTGAAAAACACGTCAATACAGGGTGTGGCGTCTTTAGTGCAGAAAAAAATAAAATGCAGATTCCTAGGAATATATGCAATAAAAAAGCCTTATATAAAAAATTCATATATCCACGTTTTGTCAAGAAAATTGAACTTCAATTTTGTAGCGAAGAAATAAATCTTAGTACGGTCCTGGTCAAAAAATGTCATGCCATTCGATTAACATCAGCGCACGCTTGCCGAACCAAACTTAACAGAGAGTCAAGCCTTTGCGCAAATCAGTGTTGCCAAATTAAAATGTATGAAATACACACAAAAGAGATAAAATGTTTTAATGCAATAATAAATAATTTTGGCCAGTTTAATACAATCCTCTCGTTTTAATTAAAAGGAAAAATAAACATAAAATTCAATTAGTTATTTCACTGTAAATGATAATATGCAATCCCAGAAAAGAGGTTAGTAGAAACAAAGTACATGGTGTTACAGAAAAGACTACTATTATTTTAGCAAGTGATAGGTTGGATCACGAAAAACAAAAAAGATGCAAGCTTACCGCTATCGTTCGATAGTAGTAAGCGTATTATTGTTGTCCTCGTTATCCATTGCCGATTTAGTTAAGACAATAACTTAAAAAATAAAAAATAGGAAACGTCTTTAATAAACACTTAACGTCTAAACAGTAGAAGCGCGATCTTTTTGACACAACTTAGCAGCAATTCGCCCGCAAGTCAAACGCGTACTGACACTGACACTGACTGACACTAGTGACACTCCACAGGTGCCGTACGGAGTGCGGACTAGGTCAATGTTTTTTGCGCTATGTTAAACAGGACCGGCATTAACATTTTGTCACTTCTTGTAATTTTTTGGAAAATATTTTTGATACTCAAATCTCATAATCGCCTTATGGTAGCATATATTATTTTACTTCATTTATTGTCAAGAGTCTAGGTTTTCAATTTTCTGCATTAAAGACGCCACACCCTGTATAGTACCGTTTAAGAGAAACGGGATTATTTCGACAGAAAAAAAATGATAGGTCGAGTGCATTAATAAGAATTTTCAATAATCGAAGTCGTTGGAACTGCAAAACGATGCATAAATTTAATAACAATCTAACTAGTTAAAACTTATTAAGGATCTCTGGAACCGTCCCCGGCTTGCATACTACGTAAAAAGAGGTGCATAGTTGTGCCAAAAATGAGTGTTGTCTCCTTTTCAAAATTAAGTAAAACCGGCATCTCTTTTATATAGAAAAACAGTTATTACCGATCTGGTAATGTTCAAAGCTTTTGACACTGTCGCTTCAAAATGTAATTTTTTCTAAAATTTGATGTTTATACAGGGTGTTTAAAATTGCCGTTTTCGAGATAATCAATTCTTTTTGAAAAAAAATCACAATTTCAGCTCTCTAATTGATTTTTCTGGGAAACTGTTAAAGATAAGTATGGACAACCTTATATAACTCGAAAGGGCATTCAATTTTGCATTCACCCATGATAATTAATATGGATCATTCCATTTGAATAAAAAAGATTTTCAACTGGTAAAATTATTAAATGTAGGTCTCAGTATTTCCGAATTTGAATAACGTACACGTTTTGCTCACAGATGACAAGATAGAGTAATTTATGCCGAAACGAACTGTGAAAACTGCAGGTTTCTAACTCTTATGGTTTAAACGCTATCTAGTCTCATTTAGAGAGCTGAAATAGTGATTTTTTTCAAAAACAACTGATTATCTCGAAAATGGTAAATTTTAAACACCGTGTACATTTAATAAACTCTACCTAATATTAACCAAGGAATTCAAAAATGCAATAATATACAGGGTGTTCCATTTAAAATAACAAAGTCATGTAGCGCCCACGCGAAATGGAACACCCTGTAAAGCTAAAAATATTTTCTTTACATGGCCCACATGATTCCAGACAACTTTTATTAAAACCATTTTTTTTTATAAATTTTACAGTTAGAGTTTTTTTTGTTAATATTTGTAATTGCAAACGAGAGGGGAAGCTACCTGATGAAACAATTCTAAGTAAAACAAATCTCTCTTAGGTGTGAATCTTTGACCTATCTTTGTTGTTCTCGGGCTAGGCTCTATTGGAGGGAGCCCAGTATAGAAACATCTAGGATCGGCCTGATGTTCATTTCGGCTCTTGTTGTTGGTTTTAATATTCCAATCAGGCCAATTTATTTGAACCAAAAAGATGACGTCAATTTTGGTAGAGGAAATGAAATCGACCACGGACGAAAATAATATTTGGGGACAAGTTAGATCACAACTTAATTTTCTTTTCGTTATCTGTTTGTGTCTAAAGGCGTGTAAATTCGGTATTTAATCGTTCGGAAACTCGTCCGGTTCCTATAGAGCATTAAATATGTGAAAAGCATTCTGGCAAGCATCAGGATATATACAAGGAAACCGTTAGCGTTTCACCGTTCCAATAACGATACAGGCCTAGGGTTGCTGGATTTTAATTTCGGGAAACCGGTCGTCGTGTGGATTCAATTCGTGACAGAAAGAGACCAAGTATAGCCGTCCTGGTTTGTCCTTCGCCTCTCCAGTATACGTAGATTGAAGTAATAATAGGCTGGTCGAGGAGATTGAGTAACGAAATAAATAAAATGGAATAGGTTACACTTTCTAACGTGTAACGCTTAAAATACATTTAGTTTAGCGAAAGGAACTGAAAGCCGCGTTTTTTTTATAAATTTAAAGAATTTAACCAGAAAAAAATATAAATAAAATGTTACACTCTAAAAATCTACTCAAAAAATATTACAAATTGCTTTCCGTGCCTACCTTATTAATATTGATGACGATTTGTTGTTACCTGATCTGATTTCCCCTGAATCTAACCATATAACTTGGTTTCCTCAAAAAATTTACCGAAAAGTTACGGAAAACACGCCTAAATATTATGACCATGTGATTGTGCCATGAAACCAATAGTGTTGGATGTAGAATCCATTGTGTTTGTATTCATAAGACCATTGCATATCTGATGGTATTTACATACATTTCATACGGAGCTCCACAAGAATCTGTATTGGGGCCAATTCCATTTAACTTGTATTTAAAGTCTAAAGTTACAATATTTATAACAAATAAATGCTTAATTACTCAATTTAGTCAACAAACCTGTCAACCTAAAACTAATGAAAACAAAATTTCACATGAAGGTTTAAACAAATTTAAAACCGTCCCTGGTTTGCCGCACCAGCTGATTTCGAAGTCGCCGCGCGCCCCAGTGCGAAAGCGCTGACGGTTTTGACGCTTTAAATTGTGTGTACGAAAAATATTTATTCAAATCTTGTTTAAAAGTAACACAAAAATTAAAGGAATACGGAATACCATGTGCTAATAAACATGCTTCCAAACGACGGTCAAAATTAGTACGCATACGTGCAAATACTCCCGGCAGTTGTCGAATTTCATTAGCTGCAGCAAAAATACGCTGTTGAAGATCTGCTGCATCGATAATAGTCGTTCGGTACACACTTTGTTTCATACACCTCCAAACAAAAAAGTCCAGAGGGTTCATAACCGGACTTCGTGCTGGCCAACGTACAGAGCCATTTCGTCCTATCCACCTTTCCGGAAAGTTGGTATGTAAAAACGTCTTCCAATAAATGTAACGCGTACTCGTATGTTTAAAATAAGCAGCACCGTTTAAACACTATTCACAGAAAACCGTCGCTGGATCCAAGATCTCTGTACAATGTGAGGATTTGCATCACACCAATAAATTGTTCCCGTAGTACACGCCACACGGTACTGTTAGATATACCCACTTCTCGGCAAATGTCGCGAGTACTGCGCCTCGGATCTTCCTCGACGAGGTTTATGACGTTTTCTTCATTGTCAAAAACATGTTGCGGCCTTTGCCGTCCACGACCTTCATATGTCAGGTGGACATTCCCGGTATACCGTAACCTTTAACTTGCCTTTTAAATTGTACTGACATTCTCCATACGTTAACACTGCTAGTTCTTGATCAGAAAACTTTTTATACGCGGGCTACTACTGCAACGTTAGCCAATTAGAGAAGCGCGCACGTGCACAAGATGCACAGGGTCGACTTACATTTATGGTTAATTTTTCTTAATTAATTTTTTCGAAAACTTAAGCATTTAGATCAATAAAAGTTGCTCATTNTCAGAAAACTTTTTATACGCGGGCTACTACTGCAACGTTAGCCAATTAGAGAAGCGCGCACGTGCACAAGATGCACAGGGTCGACTTACATTTATAATTAATTTTTCTACTAAAAAAATGTCATCCTCCAAATTTTATCACTAAATATTTTTGACAGTGAAATTACAGGAAAAATCATATAAATATTTCAAACATTTAACATCCTGTATCGCCGTAGGGAAGGGTACTATTAAAAATTTTTATAGGGCAAAAGTTGATTATTTTCATCGGTAGAATACGCCAATAAAGTTTGGCAAAGCTTATCAATAACACCCTGTATATATTTTTTAATAGACGTTGTAATTTTATTAAAAATTAAATTTTCTGTCAGATTAACATTTAGAAAATTAAAATAATACATATTGTTATTGTTTTTAACAAATTAGATTAGGATTATTCTTCTTCTTCTTCTAGTGGTTGGTCCCATAGCACTGCGGCCTAATTAGGCCTATTGTTCGTCCCACTACTAGTCCTATTCAGCAAGTAGATTTGTCTTTTTTGCAAAGTCCAAAAGCTTCCTTGCTGACACTTCTCTCAGTTCCTTGGCTTCCAAATAGGGTCTTTGCTGACACTTCTCTCAGTTCCTTGGTTTCCAAATAGGGTCTTCCAAGGAGCGTCATTCTGCTACGTGCAAATCCCGGGCACTCGCCCAGGATATGCAGAAAAGTTTCATTCGCCGATTCACATCCTCGGCAGACCGGACTGTCTACAAGCTTTAGTCTATGTAGATGTTTCCTAAAGTGACAGTGTCCCGTTATGAGTCCTGTCACTCTCCTGAGCCGGATTCTATTCAAGCTCAGTAACTCATTCGCTCTTCCATTCGAAGGATACTCCATAAGCTCCTTGGAATGGCTATGTCCTGGCCTTGAAGTCCAGTATTTCCTATGTTCTGTCTCTGTCCATTTGCCCAGAGCCCGCCTGACCACACTGGGAGATGTGCCACAGAAGGGCTCCGGGCCAATGAACACTGTCTCGGATCCCTTCCTCGCAAGTTCATCCGCTTTCTCATTTCCACAAATGCCTTTGTGCCCTGGCACCCAACACAGTCTGACTGTATTGTTGGTGGCCAGTTCAGTCAGCATTTGTAAACAGTCCCACACCAGTTTTGAACTTACCTTGTGTGCGGCTAAAGCTTTAATTGCAGCTTGACTATCAGAGAATATGTATATGAGTTTACATTTATAACCTCTACGTACATTCTCTGCCAGACACGCCATTATCGCGAAAATTTCTGCTTGGAATACGGTAGGGAACTCCCCCAAACTGTAGCTTGAACTCCATCTTGGTCTGAGTCCATATATTCCTGCACCCGTCCCTCTGGTCATTTTGGAGCCATCTGTAAACCATACAAGGCTCCACCTTTACAGGGTATTAAACCTTTCCTCCCATTTGCTTTGATCTAGATTATGATTGCAATGAATCAAAGCAAAATTATATTAAGTTTGCAATACGAATAAATATTTTGGGAATAAGATATATGCGTTTTTGACCTGATATTTGGAATAAAAAAATAAATATCTGGCCTCATTTGTTACAAACTGAAGGCAAAATCGTAATAATCGACATAGAGCGATATAACGGTACATACAAAATAAAACATGTACAACGTAGTCAGTCGTTTTAAGTTTCATTCATTAGAACTTTTTTCGGCGCAACTCCTACGAACGGAAAAAAATATGAATGTTTCAGCAATTTTCGACCGAATCCGGTGATGTAATTTTTTATTCAACTAGTATTGATGTAGCTACAAACCAGGTTTTGTTTTTATTGGGATTGAAGCAGGTTTTAACTGGAAAGCTCGTTTCATGTTATAAAAAATACGTAGTACTTCTCGGTGACGCGTCTATATTCAAAACTTGAGTAAAAAGTAAAATGTATTAATATCCTAAGTTATCTGTAACTAATTGGTATACAATATAAACGCTTTAAGAAAATACCGTGTCTCCTTCCTCTCGAGCTAATCCTTGCGGATGTCGAAATCTGCATATCAAACGTTGAGCTTTGGTTTCCCTATGACTGTTAGACAGGCTTTGTAGTGTCAAAGAAATATATACTTAAGTTTTAATCTCCATTCTAATTACCGGCCTTTACACGGAAAACCTAGATTTTAATCCCTCGTTAGTTCCAATTTTTTTCTAAAGTGATTTTAGAACGGTACGTTTCTAATTTATTCCAACCGCGGCTATGAAAAATGAATCAGGCAATATTTTGCTGATAATAAAAACAACGTTCACTGTAGAAATATGGCATTTACATTTTTCTACTCGCCCTAGTTTATTAATCACCAGAACTATTGTTTATTTAATATCGCATTGTTGTTTGTTTATAGTTTGTATTATTTTTGCTGACGTCCTGTGTTGGGAATTCATCTAATCTGTAAAAATAAACAAAAGATAAATAAACTGAAGCCAGCGGGTATAAATAAAAATTCTTCAGGTAAGATAAAATTGTTTCTCTTGTTCTACCCAGTTGTTTACTTTAAAATGTTTAACAAACGAACCTTTAAGATTTATTAAACTATTTTATTTCTTGATAGCAGAAACTCCACACAAAATGTTATAAAATAAACTGTTAGCGTTTTAAATATATTACACAAATAATAAAAATTGTGAATGAAAAAATAGGAAACGTATTCTTTTTTAAAGATGGCCTTGGAAATGCTGACATGGCAGCTTCAAATTTAAAAGTCTCGTACAATGTAGATTGGTTAAAAAGAACGCCAATTTAGTTGAGGCAAGTTAAGGATATTAGTTTAGAAAATTCATTTCATGTTTAGAAGCATGATATCCATAATGAAGCAACATGGCAACTTTCTCAAAGAGCACCTCTATGATAAAGGGCGTCCCAAAATTCAGGCAAGATGTAATTTTGACAGAAAAAATGTTTTTAATTAAAAAATATGAATTTCTATTGATTCATAAGGTATAACAGTATTGGAGTACACAGCCACACAAAAAAAGTCATATGGTGACGCGCTGAATCCGAATCCACTGTCAGAATTGCTCTAACACGTCACATTTTCTTCTAACCTCAAAAAATAGGTCAAAAATAGACGAAGAAGTATGAGACAAAACAACAACAAAAATTATTTTTCACATTTCTTAGCATAGCTATATGTAATTGGGCTCGCTGAATCCAAATCCACGTTTAGAAATCATACAGCACACCTCATTTTTTTCTAACCTCAAAAAAGTCGAAGTTTGCAAGAAATTAATAGAATCAAGAAAAATTTGGCATTTAGGAGTTTTTAGGTTCGCCAATCACGAATTTGAATTCAGAATTTCAAAATTCAACATGACGGATCTAACATGGCGGACAAGATTTTCGAAAAATTAACATATTTATCCCGAACTGGATCCTGGGGCTTTTTGTGGGTTGCTGATCACGAATACGAACTCAGAATTGCAAATTCAATATGGCGGATGCAATATGGTTGATTTTGTGAATTCAGCATCTTCAGATGGATGGCTTTTTTAAAACACCTGCCCCATTTCATTAAACTTAATTTAAATTAATTAATTTCAACGCTTTACCGCAAAAATAGCGCAAACTTAAAATTTTGCGTGAATTTTATTGAATTCAGTTACAGTTACAATCAACTAATTGTATTTCTCGTTTGTTGTTCACAATTTAATTACTAATAGAGGATAATAAGAAAACAAGGACAAATAGTGGAAACACATCATCTTTGTGCTGTTGTCATGTGTTTTTTAAAATACCCGGATTTGTAATTAACATGAGTACGAGTATATTGTCTTTTTTTGCAAACCTAAATATTCGGCAACAGTTTCATTAATTTGTAACTAACACGTTCAGAAGATCGAGAGCGCAGCAGGTATTAACATCATTTTTATATAACACGTGCTTTGTAACACAAGTAAAAGAGATATTTTGCATTTTTTACATTCCCCCTGAAATTAAACTATTTCATACATCACAAAACATATTTTACATGCTTCCAGCAATGTTTTAATGCAGATGAACTGTTCATAAACATACCTTTTACAGACACAAGAACGCTACTTAGGCTCTTTGCAGCATACCAATTTAAAAACTTTTAAAAGTTCTGACGATGATATAGGATATAACTTATTTTAAATGTTTGTTTTTATCAAAAAATGAATGAGACTCTCAAAGCGTAGTATATATGCTGAAAATGGGATGGTTGTAGCGACTTTTTAATTGCATATATTTATATAGCAGCTTTTGAGGTTGTTTGTGCATTGTATGCTGTAAGAACGGAGAAATTTTTGTAAAATATTTTTTACTCTTTATAGATTAAAATTGTTTTAATCTCTAATTTCAGGAAGCGAAGTATCACTGTAGCTTCCCCCAAAAAATTAAATTTACTTTTAACCCCTCGAACAAAAAAGAATAATATTCACTAATGTAATTCAAATCATTGTCAGCTTAATTTGACAGCTGTTAAGGTGTATAAATGGATAATAACGTTTCTGACAGTGTCAAGCTGAATTAATCCAAAAAAAATAATAATAATAATATAAAATATAAAAACAAAAATACAGTAATTGCATATTTGAACGTAGTTTTTAGTTCTGATCAACTTTTCTTTATAACAGTTTTCGATATTGTCAAATATAAAGGTACTTTTGAGTAAAATTCATATTTTTTGACAAACCGCGTATACGACTGAAAAAAATTTATATTTGATCATTGTATTTTAGATTTTAGAACATGGAGAACTTTTTATGAAGAATAACTTTTTTTCCTAAATTTAATAATAAAAGTTTTCCGTATGGTTCCAACTTAGTGAGACATACTGTAGATTTTACGCCCAATGGATCATCTAGGTCCATGGAAGGCAAAATTAACGTTTTGGAGCTAAAGTGCATTTTTAATCAGAAGATGCATTTTAGTCTTTTGCGTGAATTCTACATTTATTTATTGTTTTTGGTATGTCATATCAATATAAAATGATCTTAATTAATTATCAATTTTAATTTTAAAAAAAAAAAAAAACAAAATGGCCCTTTAATAAAAAAATGCACTTTAGTCCTTCTGTTTACATGGTGTAAATAATTAAGTGCGGACAAATAAACGCCATTTCGCTTTGATAATGAAATTAATTGATATAGATTTTACGCCCAATGATCTAGGGCCACGGAAGGCAAAATTAACGTTTTTATATTAGAGCTAAAGTGCATTTTAGTCCTTTGCGTCGATTCTAAATGTATTTATTGTTTTTAGTATATCATATCAAAATGATCTTAATTAATCAATTTTAATTTTTAAAAAAGTAATAAACTATATTGTCTCTTTATTAAAAGATACACTTTAGTCCTTCTGTATATAGGGTGTTAATCATTAAATGCGAACAAATTAACGCGATTTCGCTTTGATAATAAAATGAATTGATATAGATTTTACGCCCAATGGATCATCTAGCTCCACAGAAGGCAAAATTAACGTTTTTACATTGGAGCTAAAGTGCATTTTTAATCAGAAGGTGCATTTTAGTCCTTCACGTGGATTCTAAATTTATTTATTGTTTTTGATATGTCATATGATATATATATAATGATTTTAATTAATCGATTTTAATTTTTAAAAAAGTAATAAACTACATTGTATTTTTATTAAAAGATGCACTTTAGTCCTTCTGTATACATGGTGTAAATAATTAAGACAAATTAATGCCATTTCGCTTTGATAATGAAACTAATTGATATAAATTTTATGCCCAATAGATCATCTAGGGCCACAGAAGGCAAAATTAACGTTTTTGCATTGGAACTAAAGTGCATTTTTAATCAGAAGGTGCATTTTAGTCCTGTGCGTGGATTAAAAATGCCGTTTCTCTCCCAAATTTAAGGCAATAAAATGTCGTTTTTAAACCCCAGGTACTAAATTTATTTTAATTTCTCTAACAAAAACAAATGAGCAATGCAATGCAATTAAAATTATTTCCATCGTAATTTGACAGTAATTAGAGGGCAGATCTACTATAATGTGGTAGGTATCTAGTTTATTGTTTCATGACGTGTAAATTCAGTACAAAATAATTTTAATTGTTATTAATTAATAATTAGTTTTGATTATTTCAGGTCACGAAGTGAAAAAATTACGTATGCACCTAAAGCCTAGAGTACCTTTTAATTAAAAAGGACACTTTACTCTTTAGTTTTAGTCTTTATTTAAGGAATTTAATTATTTTTAACTACCAAGGACTAAACTTGTCAGACCAGTAGATAAAATAAGCCATAATTAATTATTAATTATAGCTTTTTCGGGTTATAGAGTGCAAAAAATGCTTTTATCCCTAAGAACTAAAGTGTTTTTAATTAATTAAAAGATGTCTTTTGTTTTATGAGAATTAAAATTGTTGCTTCATTTCTACCATTGACAGATGGACAATAAATTTGTATGACCTCAGATATAAAAACTTGTAATCCACTTATAACATAACTCGTTTATTTAATTACTTGATATTGACGTAAAGCTGTGTAAAAATGTGTAATTACTTGAAATATCCGCAAAAAAGAAACACCGTGATAAAAAATGTGCGTTTCCTCGCGCCTTGCCTAGCGTATTTAATGAAACCAGCGAGCAATTTGGTTCTGAAAGGCAGGTAAAATGACTAGTTAATAAATGTATTTGAAGGGTATTGAGCATAACGACTCAATTTCAGGAGAGCGTTATAAAACTGGGTAATAGGTCGATAGGACATAATTGCACCGCATGCAGAGGTGTTGGTAAATTATTAATTAACATGAAAGGTTCGGCCCGCAAGGACCGTCGACCTGTTTGCGGCCTACTGCACCAACACCACAAGTGGTTGCCGTGCCCGGGTCTACTCCTTTTTTATCCCGAGACTCGTTGGCCATTTTATACAGGGTGTTATAACTGTTATAATTAAACCTGTATATTCTACGGCAGTGACAGATGTAACGCACGGAATAATAATGCGCCGCCCCCTCCCCCTCGTAAGCCTTCGACTATCGGAGTCATCCCCGCGTTTAGAATCAGGCACAGGAATATTATAATTATTGATAATACCAATCCAACAAACATACGTACATCGACTACAAAAAAGCTTTGGAATGTTTTAAAAAATGTATTAAACACACCCTTCAATTCTTAACTTTCTATTCACTACAATGTGAAGATGGATAACCAAAATACAACTAAAGAGTAACAGTCAATGTATCGAAACGGATTTTATTAATATCAAATGAGGAATATTTCAAAGTGGCGCCGTAAGTGCTTTTTGGTACTGTATAATAATCTTTGATATATATATATATATAGAGAGAGAGAGAGAGAAAAGATATTCGTGGCTTTTGTATATATAATTAAAATCTTCTTATTAGTGGGATTAAAGCCTATTTTTTAGATGAAACTCTTTTTTCTACGTAAAAGCTTTCGCAATATTTTATTGCTTCTTCAGTTACAAAGAAACTGAGTTATTGATATTTATATACAGATTGACAGATTTTGGACATTTACATCAAAAAATCTAAATAAAAAAACAGATACAAAAGATATTAACATTATATTTTCCAATATATATATATAATGCAAATTATGTATTAGAGTGCTAATTATGTATCAACTTCGTCAGTAAAAAGCAAAAAAGCATCATTGGAACTAGTTGACGATTAGCGGTGATCTATTCACAAAATTTTTCTCTAAACAAAATGTACAAAACCTGACAACAATAACTTTCAATTCACTCTAATACATAATTTGCATGCATCATCATGTTTAGATAGTTTTTTAATGGAAACGGCTGCCCCTAGAGACTTTAAAAGGATCGTAATGGTTGCTTGTGGCGCCATCTGGGAGATACAGCCAATCGTTCATAAAATTTGAATTTCCCGTCCCAAGAAACGTCCGCATACAAAATTTCACGAATTTAACACAAAGTAGTCGAGAGTTATTAAAGAAAATGTAATAAATTTTTTTAAATTTGACATCCTGTATATACTAAACGAAGCATTTCCAGACCTAAGTTCATGTTTTACTTGAAATTGAACGTAGAACATACATACAGTGTAGGAAAGTACCGATGGTCTATCAGAAGTTACGTGAGAGTGATAAAGTAAGCCATAAAAATCCATGTGATAGACAAGGATGGCTATAATGAAGGCGTCTAAGAGTCAACGCCCATTTCAACCTTCCACAAATAAGATCCACTTCTTAAAGCTGTACAATAAGGTAATTGTTAAATTTTACTCAAGTTTCTCAGATCTATTAATAGAAAGTTGCGAAAATTCAAGAAATGAAATTCGAGAAACTGGCGAAGGCGCCAATGTTTTACGAAATTTACAAATTAAATTTGAAAACGGCTTTATGTGACACTTTTATTATTAATTATACAGGACAACTTCTATTTAAACTGTAATCTACTTAAATTCACTTCAAAACTGTTTGTTACATCGAATTGAACCAGCAAAAGGATACTTTTCATGTATTAGTCCATTGTTTACGACGATAGTCAATCCTTTCCAGTACCTACGCTATGTAGGTAGTAATTAAGATAATGTTGATCACTGGAAATAATAAACTTAACTTCCAAAGGAATGAACTCAACTGAAAATACAAAATTTCAGTGGATTAAACTGTTCCAAACTTTTTAAACTACATCTTTAGCAGTTCGGCGTTTTATTTGTTTCCTCACGTGCCGTAGAAGTTTATTGTACAATTTCCGGAACGGTATGAGTACCTATTTCATCTAAATATACAGGGTGGTCGGTAATTGTATATCCTGAACATACGAAGATAATAAGTATTGATTCAGTTTCTATTGATTGCTAAATGTGTAAAAATAAATTCAATACCTAATATTTTTGAGAGATTTCAAAACACTATGTGTGCTGCAAAAAGTTTGTTATTTTTCATACAACTATAAACAGATTTTAATAAAAAAATATATATAGTATTCAATTATACAAATATTGAATTAGCAGATATACATTTTATACAAGGAGATTCACAACTTATCCAAAAAAAATTGGGAATAGATGCGGCATGAGAAATGGAGTCAATATTGTAAAAAAAAATTTGTAAAATCCTTATAGTTTCTGAGAAAAAAATTATTGAAGTTGTAGCTCATTAAACCACTACATAGCTGGACAACTGTAGTCTCTAGCGTCATTCGCAATACGCGTGGAGAGCCATGTGACTCCTAATACTGAAATCCCTCGTTGCGGTAGTTTTTACCTGTTATCTGTGGTATTTACATCAGTTTTTTAGTGGTTAGTGTCAAAAATGGCTTGTGTGTATAGCAACTCAGAGTTGATGGATATCGTTTTAATTTATGGTGAAGCAAGACAACATTTGTATTATGGTGAAGTATTTGTGTTATGGTGAAGCAAGACATCATTTGTGTTAGTTCGTAGAAAGTGAGTAAGACGGACCCAAATGTGTTTACACGTGAGTGGATAAAATTTTGAACAATTGCTGTTGCAGCATCGGGTATGTCAAATGATTTTATTATTTAAAAACACAAATTAATTTTATTAATAATTAATAAAGGCAAAAGCATTTGAATTTGCCGATATAAAATAGGTGCGATAAAATTCTATTTACATATTTCTTTCCTTGCGAAAGTTTTTGTCCGTTTTTATCACACCGCCAT
>NW_019416235.1:944989-969149 GCF_000390285.2 Anoplophora glabripennis
GACTAAGCAAGTAAATGTTATAAGAATATTTACATGTGGAATTATATATAAAAAAGTTAGTATTTTCGTAGATTTCAGTACCTAAAACCTTAATGGTTTGATCGTTTTTTGCACCTGTTTATTCGTTTTACTGCGGCGTCTTTGAAAATACTCAGGTGGCATGACATAACATTCCTATTATTTGATAAGCTTTAGATTATTCAGTTATTAAATGTTTGAAATTATTTGTCTTTGCGGAAAACACTATTTAAAGAATATGGGGCCCTTAAGGTGAAAGGTAAAATATACCTAAAATTGAAGTTGCTGCAATATCTTGAAAATTGCATCAAGGTAAATTAAACTTATTTGTAATTTTTTAAGAAAATATTTCTTAAAAAGTTACTGGTAAGTCGATTTACATTTATAGTTGACAATAGCGGTTACAATTACGTTGTTTAATGTTCTTGTATGACTTAAAACCGGTAAAATAAACTAATTGTGCTGCTTGGAACGAGCCCCTGAAATTGGTAAAACTGTGTTTTGACATCCCGTATGTTTTACTTTTAATTGAAAATAGCTTTGATCATATTGTGAACATTACTCTTTGTGGACGGATTCTACATATAAAAAATTTATAGTTGTTGGAGCACGGGATGAGTATTTTCAAATAAAAAGTGATTCCTATTATCGTTTTTGCGGTGGAGCGGTTAAAAACGACGTAATGCGAGCCCCGCCATAACAAACAAATAATTCAGAAAGGCTAGAATAAACCCAACTAAACTTTGATCTTTCCATTTGTATTTTTACAACTATGATCAGCCGGGGCCGTGTCCCATTTTACAGTGTTCTTTTAATTGCCGCTCGCGGGACCCCCACAAAGCTGAAAAGCGTCAACTGCCGCAAAATACATTTGCTTTGTTGGAATTTTCATGTTGGATCGATGTTCCAATCGTTGGACGTGCGTTCAAAGGGCAGCAACTCATCGCCGTGGACACTAGAATAAACCAGCAACGGCCGCACGACCCATGAAACGATATGAGCGATGCTTCCGCGCGTTAAGCCGACGTCGAAACTGTACACACTCGGCCTGCAATTGCTGCAAAACCACCAGGAAGATGAAAAGCTATTCCGGCTTATGGTGTGTTAGAGTTGCGAGTTTGTAATTTATCCAGCAAATTACCGTAATTTACTCAATATCACAACGAATTTCTTCGCTGCCTATCGAGACTTTACTAACAAGTATTCCTGATAGTACCACCATTGCAACGCCGAATGAAAGATGACCTCCATTCTTTGGTATCACGAGGAACACTTTTTAACTTCGGCTGTTATTTGTTGCTGCTATAAAGAGTTGAATGTTGTATTTAGTTGTACGAATATTTTCTTAATTCAAAAAGGATAGACAAAGTTACAATGTTATCTGTATAATTGAATAGATTACCCTTATTTGTAATGCGCAGTCAATTTAACTCGACTTGCAAAATTTGTTCGAAAAACTCGTGGGCTTCGCGTAGCTCGCTCCTACATCTGCAAAGTGTTTACAGCGGTGGTCATGGTTACCGTTGCGCAGCAGTGAGAGATAGTTGGGAGTAGCGCATATTTACTATGCAGTTTGGGCTTTTTATAGGCCAGCGGTTCATCCCCTAAAAAAAGGCATGAACCGACTAAATTTTTAAAACAAAACCTACAGCATGAAACTTTTTTTATCTTATAAAGTGTATTTTTCTGATAATTTACATATATTTTTTTTATATTTTTCGGCAGTCAATTGTTATAAACAAAAAAGTTGTAAAAAAAAATTACTCACCGAATGGCTTTGAAAATAGTTGTTTTTTTTTGCAAAATGGACCAAAATAAACACTTTTTGTTCTTTAACAAAAATTCTAAAAATGCTTCGTTTCCGAGATATCTACAATTTAATGTGAAAAAAATGACGAAATCGACAAACTTTCGGAATTTTTTTCTCAGAAACTACTGATCAGATTTTAATTATAAAAAAAGCATAATAATCGGCATATTTTCTACTTTAAGATATATTTTTTTGGTATGGGTCAATCATTTTATTGAAGGTCTAAAGCGAGTAAAAAAAGTCTTTTAAAGAAAATTATTATCGAATTTAAATTACAGATAAAATAATCTAATCTCTAATTAAATGAAGAAGGTTTTAGACTGATGTGAACTACGGGTTCTAATAAAATTGGTACAAAAAAATGCTATTTTTCAAATTAATATTGAAATCGGATTATGCCATGCAATAAATCGATTTCAATTTTTTTACTCGAAAATGGTGCATCATAAGAAAAACAGCCGAGATATCTTTTTTCTTCCAAATTGAACAAGGAATACAAAAATAATTTTTATTTTAAGAAAAATCAGTGGCGTATCATTATTTTCTTTAAAAATATCCAGAGACGTGCCTGTGCGCACGCCACTGGGGAAACTGAAAATAATATTTTTGTCGTAAAACATGTACTGTGTTGTTAACTGTCAAAGCCTGTAAAATTTCATTAAAATATTCTGAGCGGTTTCCGCAATATTTATTTTACATTAAAAATTTAACACCCTGTAGATCGGAAACTAAGCCTTTTCGGAATATGGTATATTAAGGAAATATATCACAAAACACTTCTGCAAGGAATGCATCGACTTACCAAACACCCTGTACGTAAGATAGACTAACAGTAATGCTATCGAAAAATTAATTGAATTGTTTACCTCGAACAAAAGCAAAACAATGGACTTTCACTATAAAAAATAATGTCGAACACATTTTCCTTATATGTCAATAGTATGTAGGTACTTAAAATAAAACTGCCCAATTATATTTATTTTTTTTTAACTGGACAAAATTTATTAAACAATTAACGTTACGAACAATTATAGGTAACATAATGAATAGAATTACTTGCAATTTGTGGATTATTTGTCCTTTTTAAATTATTATTATAAATCGCCACAAAGAAAAGCCACTTCAGCGACAATACAAGGTGTCTCGAAGTGACTGGGTCATGCATACTTCATGGGTAGCTCCCTTCGATTTAGATTATGTTTTAATTTCAATGGAGATCTCATTTAGGAGGTTCTTGGAATAGGTGAAGATGAACAGATGTCAGTTTTATTTTTAGTGGGTAGAGATTTTGATAAAACGGAATTTTATGTGTACTTTATATTGATTGATTTTGACGATATGTTGCTCTTGGGAGCAAATTTTTTTGCTATGTTATTTATATTAAATATTTTGTACACATTTAAGCGATATACAACAAGTACCTCAGTTACATTGTCTGTCAAGTTAGATATTTCTTGCATACCTAAATTTTTGGTTTCCAAAAACTTTTGACTATATTTGAGAGGACTTTTAGAAACATTCTTTGAATTTACTACAATTAAAATACGTTGTTAACAAAATATATTAGAAATTTCGTTATTGGAAATTGGCACGGACATGACAGAGACTTCGATTGGTAATAATCGTAAAGTACATTCATAGATTTAAGAGAAAGGTTAATTTACCCTAGATCTTTTAACTCAACTACCCTACTTAAAGCAATGATATTTATCTTGCAATCGAAGTGAATAGAAACTTTTTTCTTGCTAAAAGACAAAATATTACATTTGCTAATGTTTAGAGGGAACTTATTCAAACAACACCATTAATTAATTTTACTAAAATTACTAAAAAGTATCTAATACAAAAGTTGTAGATCATGCAAAAGTTTACAACTTTTGTAGAAGTCATTTTTTAACATAACCACAAAATTTCCGAGAAAAGTGCGAAAAACAGGTTTTTTTCTGATTTTTCGTTTTTTATTTCTCATTTCCGCAAAAATAATTTAATTTTGACAAAACTTGATGAAAGTATACCTTTCTCTGTTTTAAATAACCTCAAATTTTTTTAGATAAAAAAATCAAGAAGTTTCCGAGATATTCATTTTTTTCGGCCTGAAACACTTTTTTTTCAAAGAAAAAGTCTGCTTAAAAAATCATCGTACAGATATAAGTTTTGATGAAATAAAAAAATTTGTAATCACTGTTCAAAAACATGCTCAAAAATGCAAAAAAGTAAAAAATGACTAGCAGCAATGAATTTTTCAGTAATTGTTGATAATTTGTTTAAATTTAAAAAAAAATAAAAACTGACTACACCATTTAATTGTAAGGAAAAAATACAAAAAAAACTGTCTCATTGTTTGACCCAAAACTATTTTTGTATAGTATTGCTATAAACATAAATCGAATAGTGAATAAATAAAATAAATAATATTTTTTTTTCCGGAGAGACGGGGTGTCTCAGATTAGAAAAAGGTTTTGTTTTTTCTTATACCTAACAATATGCTGTTTAGAAATTCGAAGATATCCGGAAAAACCCGAAATTTTGCAAAATTGTTTATTTTTTCTGGCTTTATTTAAAAATGAATTTTAAAATAAATTACATATTTATAATGCCACTTTTTCGCTCTATACAATGGCGTCAACATTTTTGCATTCCGACGTTTCGTCCTCGAGGAGCCACATCATTAGGTTAATTTTTTTAAATACGTCGCTGCTATTTTTATGACATGAATGTTGACGCCATTGGATAGAGCGAAAAAAGTGGCAATGTAAATATGCAATTTATTGAAAATTCGTTTTCAAATAAAGCCAGAAACAAAATAAAACGATTTTGCAAAATTTTGGGTTTTCGGATTTCGCGTCAACAGTAGACTTTGCAGTTAATACTTTGTATTGCTGAAATCTCAAATCATCCAGAGATAATTTATCATTTGTGCATTTGGAATTCGACTTAGATATTTATAGCAATACTGTACAAAAATAAAGTTTTGGGTCAAACAGTGAGACACAGTTTTTTATTTTTTTCCGTAGAATTGAGTGGTGTAATCAGTTTTTGAATGTTTTTTAATTTAAACAAATAATCAACAATAACTGAAAAATTCATTGTTGCAAGTCATTTTCTATTTTTTTGCATTTTTGAGCATGTTTTTGAACTGCTATCACAGATTTTTTTATTTCAACAAAAAGTATATGTCAAAACGAAAAAAATTATTACCGGCAGAACTCTGTACGATGATTTTTTTGAAGTAGAATTTTTCTTTGAG
The DNA here is from genome assembly GCF_000390285.2 of Anoplophora glabripennis. NCBI lineage: Eukaryota > Metazoa > Arthropoda > Insecta > Coleoptera > Cerambycidae > Anoplophora > Anoplophora glabripennis. The sequence goes on from NW_019416235.1 coordinate 950,065, forward strand.
AAAAAAGTGTTTCAGGCCGAAAAAAATAAATATCTCAAAAACTTCTTGATTTTTTTATCTAAAAAAATTTGAGGTTATTTAAGACAGAGAAAGGTATACTTTAACCAGGTTTCATCAAAATTAAATTATTTTTGCGGAAATGAGAAATAAAAAACGAAAAATCAGAAAAAAACCTGTTTTTCGCATTTTTCTCGGAAATTTTGAGGTTATGTTAAAAAGTGACCTCTACAAAAGTTGTAGATTTTTGCATGATCTACAACTTTCGTATTGGATACTTTTTTGTTTGACGTCAACTTTCGTCAGAAATCCCAATGATACAATTTTTCATAACTTGTCAACCCCCCAAATCAACCATCCGCCGCCCCTGCTCACGCATTTATTTTTTTTAGGTATATTATAAGCCCTTTTACCATTTCCACTTATAAAAGTCCAGGTAACATTTTTGTTTTCTCCAAGTGTAATTTGGTTGGACTATTCTTCTTCAAAAAAAATCGATCTCTCACTATTTTTAGAATCTAGTTTTAGAGTTTTCTCCTGTGCTTATGCTGTAGCTCGACATATAAAACTTTTATAACTAGAGTCTAAAATCTCCAGATTTAAGCTGCTTTTATGATATAATAAACACATTTTTAATAAGTGCTGAAATAATTTAATATCCTCAAAGATAAAGCGTTATTATTTTATATTGCAGTCGAAGAGGGCGGGCGCAATCCAATTCCGTTGCCGTACCAAAAATAGTACACCAGTAAGTTATTTATATTTTTCATATAGTACATCTCACAGGCATATAAAATGAAAGAAGTGGGCTGAGCTGGAGACCCCGCCAGGCTATTTATATGTATTATGTTGCGCTGAATCCGAATCAGTCGTTAGTTTTCAGCCATTTTTAACGATATACTCAAATCCTGTGCTGGAATAAAATTAACGAAGGATTCGGATTCAGCGCGTCGAAATACGTGGAGTTAGAGATGTGTGTGCGTGATTAAGCTAAAACTTTTTATGCACACCTTAATAAAACCACTGTATGAAATTGGTCGAATTGTGGGAGATTCCCCGTATCGATACGCTGGTGGTGGAATTCGCGTTACGAAAAATATATCAGGCTTAAACACAAAGAACATCGGGTGGCGTGTTCGGGGCAGACTTACTTATAAATATAAAATACAGGAACATAAGTAGATACCTACATAACCCAGATGTTCAATGGAAAACGTAGCATTATGGGAGCGCAGAGGATTCAGATGCTTCGAGAATTTGGTAGACAGGTTTTAAACCGTATCCCGAATATCCAATGAAAACTCAATAGTTCTGAAACATTTGCAGAATCCATATGGCTGTATTTACCTAAACACATAACCTGTTTGCTGGCAGATATTTCTGATATAGGGCCGTGTTCATGTCCCCCAGTCCTGTGGAGCTGCTATTCAATTTTAGCCCCGGCAACCACACGACGCGGTTTGCTTTAGAATGTCATTTTAACGATAAACCACATGAAACTATGATGTAACAGTTTTGGTTAGATCTGCCTTCAGGTATAGAATACACCAGTTCAAGTCAAGTTGGTCGATCGAAGCTAACAATAGCTGTCGACGTATTAGTTCCTTAGTTATGTATCTCGTTTGGAAACGAGAATAATAAAAGCCCGTTGTACAGGTCGTGTTAAAGTCAATTTTATTAAAATAAATCATTTTGACGTTATCTTCAAAAGTAATTGACATGTCGCATTAAAATTTGTACTGGAAACAATGTAGATTACTCCTACGATTTATGGTGATTCACAACCTATTAAAAAAAAATTGAGAATAGATCCGATTTTACAATCGTCGTTGCGATAGTGTTTACAATAGTTTTTTAATAGTTAGTGTCAAAAATTGCTTGCGAGTAGCAAGACAACATTTTGCGTTAGTTCGTAGAAACTGTGTAAGACGGGTGTTTACACGTCTGTGGACAAAATTTTGAACAGTTGTTGTAACATCAAGGATGTCAAATTATTTTATTAAGTAAAACCTCACATTAATTTTATTAATTAGTAATAACAATGACGGCAAAAGCAGTTGAATTTGCCGATATAAAATAGGTGCTATGAAATACAATTTATTTCTTTCCTTGCGAAATTCTTTCAAATTTTTGTCCGTTTTTATTACACTTTGCCGCTATGCCGGTCGCATTGGGCGAGGTCAGGTTTTACAATCATTTTCGAACTGCCCTTTTTGATTTTTTCTTTACAAAATTGAATTTGTAAGAGTCCCCTGTACATCCTACATTTTTTTTTGGATAAGTTTTGAATCGCCCTGTATAAAGGTATACTAAGATGTAACAGACTTGTCATTTTTATTTACTTTATTCTCCATACAAGACTGTCACTACTAGTACAATAATACTCCAACTAATTCTTCTTTATGTCCTTTCTTAATCTAATGATACCCATATGGCCTAATTAAAAACTATTGATTTATTACTCCCAACAAACTATAAACAAGAAAACAGGAAACTACTTATTTCTAAAGAAACTGCCTTGTTTATTAGCAGACATTTTCAAAAGTGTAGTAAAAAATAAAATAGAACGACATTATAGGTATCCGAAAATTTCGAAAGCAATGGCCTTTCAGTGTCTTTGTATTACGTGTATTTTCTTGATGATAAACCACTTAAAATGGGACTTTACATGAAGAGCTTCATTCAGGAATTTATTCCTCAATTAAGCTGACATTGTCAAACATATATCAAATCTCATTACACTAAGCTTTGCAGGCAAACAACAAGAGATCAAAGTAATGGAATGCTTGTTAAATTAATTAATCGCTGATAAATTGCAATTAGCCCTACAGCTAATACAGAACATTATGTTAAAAAAAGTTATATAATAGGCTAAAGCATGGCTTAAAGTGTGGAAGAGCAAAATGCAATAAATTCAGTTGTCTCAATTATTGTGCATATTTATAAAAAAAAATCCGATACACGTCGGTTTTGGATTCTGAAATGATATCCTGCAATGTAAAAATTTCATTTAAAAATTTAGGGTTGAATTTGGGGATGAAATTTTTACGTTGCAAAAAGTCATTTCAGAATCCACAATCAACGTGTCTCGGGATTTTTTATAAATGCGCACAATAATTGAGATACTGAATTTATTCGATTTGGCTGTTCCACACTGTATACGTATACAGGGTGATTCAGTCATAACGTCATTAATTTTAAGGGAAGGTAGAGAAAAATGAGTATAATATGAATACGCGATTAAAAAAATTTTGAAATGCATATTTACGGTAAAAAAAATCATGATCTACTATAATATACGGTCATTAACCTACCTTTTAATGCCCTTTTAATCCGTTGGGAGCTACATCCAATAAAGACACATGAATGAATAAGATTGTTTACATTTTAAATATAAACAAGTATTTATTTGTTAATTAAAACAAATGTATAAGGGTAATTATTGTTGTCGAATGTTAGGTTATACCTACACCTTAGTATTTTTAAGAATATTAACGTATTCTCTACGTTTTATAATTGAATGTGAGTTTTTAGTCTTTCCAATTAATTATTGAGTTTGTAGTACGTATACCTTATTGTGTGACTTACTGCTTTTCAAAGAGTAGTACCTACCTATATAAAATGCAAGCACGGCTAAAATATACTCATTCGTCCATAGCACTTTGTTAATAAGGTTTATTCGCTGCACTTTGATTTTAAAACCAATTGCAAAATTCTAGACGACTTTTGAACAGGTTGAGTAAATTTTTTTGCGATTTTCTGTCTATTAGGCCATTCGAATACGTGGTTAAAATTAATAACATTATGAATGAATCGCACTGTATAAATATTGGTACCCGTAGTTTGGTCGCAGGGTGTATTCAAATTTAGTAATTCAGAGGGGAAGTAGTGACATTAGACTTATTTATTTTTTATGTCACTAAACGACAAGGTTTAAAAGCCAAAGTCACTTTTTCCGCCGGCAGACGACGATTTATCATCCCATCGTACGCATTGCACTGTTCTGTTTTTTATTTATCAGAAAAGTCGCACGGAGTCTATCAAAGAGACTGTCACTGTTGTTATAAATGAAATTCGTTGTGCCACAATGACACTCCGTTATTTTTAGACGCATTAATTTCGGCTTAATTAAAAATATACCGGCCGAATTTCTCCGTATATTTCGTCCTTTTCCAGTCTCTGCTACGGACAATTATGGGCAAATATACACGGCATAAAGAAAACGCCTGATTGTACAAGTATATATACAAAAATACAGGGTGTCCCACAGTGACGAGACATTAGACATATTTCAGAGACTACTTCGATTTTAATTTTGAAAATTTGGGCAATAGTGTTTTCCTAACGCTTCCGGTTATACCCCATCTTCGTTATTTTAAATGGAATACCCTGTATATTATTGCAATTTTGCATTCTACATCAATTTTTAGGAGAAATTTCATAAAGCTTTCCTATTCTTAAAGTTAACCGTTTTTATATATTTAATTTTTCACTGTATGTGTAAAACTGACAACTATAAACTGGTAACAGATTAGGTGCTTGTTTCACTAAAAATTTCACAGCCATCCTCGCAAGAAATTATGCGATATCCGTTGATTGCAAGAAAAACAGTAAATACCTTAAAAACCAGAAGATATAGGTATAGGGTACAATTATACCATTCGAAAGAGACCAAAATTGTTAATCAAGTTGCGCAAAAATATACAGGGTGTTCCATTTAAAAAAAAATAAGTTAAGATGGTTTAAAGTTGACTAAATTCGGCATTAAATATCTACCACCGTGTATATAATTTTACTATATTATACACATAACCTCCTCAAGTACTTGCTCGTAAACTGATAAACTGCAAACTAAAATAAATGTTCTAAAATGAATCGGTGATGACATGTTCGGTCATTCTGCGCCTACTTATGAGCTACCAATGATTCATAGGAGGCTACGCCTTGTGCATAAAGACCACACAGTTCGATTCACTGTGGATACTCCACGGTAGATTCATACAGCCTGTGCAGTGGAGGCTAGCCTCCGTTGGTCTTGTAAACGTTCGGTTCAGGATTGGATTCTGCTTAAATTTAAACTGTACTACAAGATCCGTGATGTCCAGTTACAGTCAACTACTTTTTTTTTAAGCAAGGTCAGCATTTATTTTTTACGTCATAGTTACGCGTTAAAGTAATTTGCAAGTATGCTAGTAATCTGCATAAGTAGATGTATATAGAGAAAAAATATGTTTGTTCTTCCTGTAGAAAATAGTTAGCGCTTGCTGCTGTTTGTTCAATAAATCCGTTTTCACTTTAAAATTACAGTCAAAGCTGCGCATATGTACAAGCCGTTATTTAATAAATTTATTGAAGTTCATGTTACCGTCATTTATACAAAATAATCCCTGATGTTTACACACGCCGGGCTTATTAAAAATATACAATGTGTGGCGGTACCTATTATTTAATGGAAATAAAGCCGTGAGCTAAAATGTAATAAAGTTAGTCTGTTTCAACTACTACTGGAACACAAAGGTCAAGAAACTTATTGATACATGTAGGTAGAAAGTTTCAGATGGGAATGGGAACGTATATTTTCCTAATGCATTATTTTTATTATTAGCCGTAATTTTTACTACAGATAGACATTGATACAGATTACAGATAAAGAGTCGAATTTGAGTAATGCATTATTGTTATGCTATAAGTCGCGACATTGTTGTATCACAAATCCCAATGTCTTCAGACTTGAAGAGATGCTCATAGTTGGATGGAAAGGGACTGATTTTGCGCGTAAATGAGACAACTTTATATTTAGATATATCTAAGCTTATATGATTTAAGCCACATTATTCCACTAATCATATTTAAATGACCCTGACACAATCATGAACACTTGACACAGACGTAAAAGTGTCCAATTCGCCTGCATATATTAATTTATGGCAACTGGGGAAGGTAGTAATGTCGTTAATAGCAATAGAAAAGAGAAGAGGGTCCGGATTAAAACCCTGGGGTACTCCAGAGACAATAAGGTAGCGGCTAGATTTAAATCCATTGTAAGTCGGTCACAGGTCCTTAAAAAATTGAAAAAGGAACCAGAATAGGAATTAATATCTTCTCAGGTAATTTGCAGAACGATTTATGAATTCTCGTGTAATCTGAGTTAGTGATAATTTGTTTAAGTCGGGTCGATAGACGTAACGAGTTTTATGATGAAACATTCCGTACCTTGCCGTAAACAATCAAGAAGTAGTTACGTGTGAAGTTAGCTCCGTACGTTAATATTTCCGCTGCCGTAGTTCCCGAATAATGATAGAGAATACGGTTATTGTGTTATTAAAGCAGTTTAAACCAATGAGACTAACAATTGTGTATTCTACCACCGTAAAATGTTCATTAATAAGTTATTGTTGAATAAGCTGAAGTTATGCTGTAGTTTGACTAATTTGAGCGACTATATCTGGAATGGAAATCTACCTATTCGTGAAAGCAATAATTAAAACAAATATTGTGTCACGGCGCTGAAGTTCCACCTAAATTTAGTCATTCATGGAAATTAGTAAATTCATTTATCTTACTAATTCTCTTTATTTTCTAGTCAGAAATTTTTCCACATTGTCACCTAAATGCTCCCATTTTATTCCATTTTGAACACGTCACACGCAAATTCAGCATTCAGTATGAGATAATAGCTTCGTTTGAAAAATCAACATGGTTTCTAATGTTTTTCGAAAACTTTATTATTATTTAACGAAAAAGTACCGGACATCAATATTTTTTATTAATTTGATGGAGCTTTTTCTGGTGAAAGTTTGTTTCTTTCAAAATACGTTTTACTAAATTTTAGGAACCGGAAAACACTATATCAGCTTCATCCGCCCCTGAATTCAGTAAATAATTTATCTGTTTGCGAAAGTGGTTTGCTTTCTACATAGGGAAAATGAAACGGTATTGCAGAAGCCGGAAAGTTTAGAGTATGTTCTATACGTATCCTGTTTGTTATATTTAGCCGTTATATGTAGAATGGTATGAGCCTATTTCATGGGTAATAGCAGCACTTTGTGCGAATTCTTTTATCACAAACATCATTAAGGAAAATGAGATATCTCACGCTAAGTGAACGAATGTTCACTTTTTAACGCTAAACGCCTTAGCGAATACAGTCTTTGAGATTTTATTTTTATCTGTTCCAATTATTTGCTTTACAATCTAAATCAATTCGTACCAAAATTCACCGCATTCTTATTGGATAGAATTGTTTTCTTTAAGCCGGTTATACACTATCATTAATAGTAGATTCCAGTAATTGGATTTTTATGTGTATTCTTATCGAAATTTAATTGGATTATTTTGGAATTCCTATAGAAATGCAATTAATTTCCAATAGTTTACAATGATTTGATTATATTGAATCCTTATTGGAATTTAATATTTTGGAATTCACATTGAAACGTTTTAATTGGATGTCTTTGGAATTCAGTTGAATTGAATATATAATGATATTTTATACTTATCGAAATTTAGAATTCAGTCGAATTCTTGTTGAAATTCAATTGTACTGTTTTCCAAATCTAAAACTGTTATGACTACTAGATTCCAATTATTGGAATTATGTGAATTTAATTTAAAATTCAGTGGATTGCTTATTGGAATCTAATCACATTTTTTAGTCTTCTAGGAATTCTAGCAATAACGATAACGCTGGATATATATATACACTATCTTAAATAGTATGGACTCCAATAATTGGATTTCTAATAACAATCATACTTAGAGAAATTTAACTGGATTATTTTGGAATTCAGTTGAATCCTAGTTGAAATGCAATTGGACTATTTTCCAAATCTAAAAATGTTTTTAAGGTCGTTGAATACGTGTCTACTGTTATGATTACTAGATTCCAATTACATATTGGATTCTTATGTGAATTTAATTGGATTCATTTAGAATTTAGTGGAATGCTTATTGAAATCAAATTCAATTTTATCGTCTTCAGAGTTCTAGCAATAACGATAACGTTGGATATATGTATATCCAGTTTCTCGAATAGTAGACTCTAATAATTGGATTTCTTTCTAATGATAATCATACTTTGAGAAATTTAATTGGATTCTTTTGGAATTCAGTAGAATTCTTGTTGAAATGCTATTGGACTAATTTCCAAATCTAAAAATGTTTTTTAAGTTCATTGAATACGTGTCCGCTGGCTGTTATGATTACTAGATTCCAATTGTTGGATTCTTGTATGAATTTAATTGGATTCAATTAGAATTTAGTGCAATGCTTATTAAAATCTAATAGGATTTTTTTGTCTTCAAGAGTTATAACAATAACGATAACGTTGAACATATGTATATCCACTATCTTGAATAGTAGACTCCAAAAATTGAATTTCTAATAATAATCATAATTTGAGAAATTTAATTGGATTCTTTTGGAATTCAGTTGAATTCTTGTTGAAATGCATTTGGACTATTCTCCAAATCTAAAAATGTTTTTTAAGATCGTTTAATACGTGCCTACTGTTATGATTACTAGATTCCATTTATTGGATTCTTGTGTGAATTTAATTGGATTTATTTAGAATTCAGTGGAACGCTTATTGAAACCTAATTGAATTTTTTTCCTCAAGAACTCTAGCAATAATGATAAGGTTGGACATATGTATATCCACTATCTTGAATAGTAGATTCCAATAATTGTATTTCTAATGATTATTATCATACTTTGAGAAATTTAATTTTAGTGTTTTGGATTTCAGTTGAATTCTTGTTGAAATGCAATTGGACTATTTTCCAAACCTAACCGTTTTTTTTGGATTCGCTGAATATATTTCCGCTATTGTGATTATTAGATTAATAATTGGATTCTTATAGGAATTTAAGTGGATTTTTTCTGGAATTCAGTTGATTTTTTCTAAGGTCACTACATTCACTATAAGCCGTATTCCAGGAATTGAATTCTTATGAAAATTTAATTGGATTCTTTTGAAATTCAATTGAAAGCTTATTGAAAGATTTTCGTTTTCCAGAAGTTCTAACAATTCCCTTTGGTACACACTTGAAACATAGTAGTTCCATGCGTTTTTAAAGTTGAACCACTATCATAAGCAATAAATAGTTTGCAATGATTTAATTACATTGAATTCTTATTGGAATTTAATGTTTTGAAATTCACTTAAATACCTTTGGTTAATTTTTTCTCAAATCTGATTGGATTATCTTTTCTAAAAATAAAGTCTCGCAATGCCCTTCGATGAACTTTCCGATTACAATAAGGAAGCTCTTATTTTATAACCTTTGTTCTTTACAATTTAGATACATGTCCACTTTCATGAAAACTCGATTGGATTTTAATAGGATACTCACTGAAATTTATTGGATTATTTTGATATTCAGTTAAATTTATTTAAATCTAATATGTAGATTATTTTCCAAAAATTCCTTTAGGTATCCGTAGGATCCAATAATTTTTTAACGGATAACATTTTTTAAAGATAGATAGAATTCCATGATTTGGTGTCAGTTGAATTTTTATTGGAATTTAATTGTTTTGAAATTTAACAATTTCCTCATTCTAAATATTTCAAGACTCTTTTTTTGTATTTTTAAGATTGAGAATATATATCCGCTATCTTATGATAGACATTAGACTCCAATAATTCCATTTTTAATAGTGGAATTTAATAGAATTCTTTTAGAATTCACTGAATGTGCTTAAATTCGATAATTTTCTAAATCTAAACACTTTTTTAATATAAGTTCTTATTCACTAGTATTACTTAGTAGTTGGATACATATCGCCTCAAGTAAATGGATTTTTATTGGAATTTAGATGGACATTGGAATTCAATTGAATTCCCGTTTCCAAAAAATCCCTGCTACTTATCAAGCTGTGGCCGCAAATCGTAAAAAAGAAATACGTTAACTTTTATTCGAAATTGTACCATTTAATACGTTTTAATCACTTACTGGATGTATCCGGCTTGTTCTGGGCCGGTGCCGCCGCTTGGGCGGCGGGAACTGAGACGGGAACCGGTGTGTTGGTCTGCGTCAACAGTGGCTGCACTGCAAGAAGGGTCGGTGGATTCACGGGCACAGTGTTCCCTGGTGAGGTCGCCCATCCTCCTTTCATGTCCTGTAAACAACCACCACACATTAATCAAGTGCACTTTACAGCCTGTTCACCGCAAAAGTGACCTTCGGCGGTCGGAGGCGAACCCATCGTGAAGGCAATACGCCGCCGGCCGCCAGAATGGGCCACTTTCTTAGGCTGTTTGTAAAGCCTAAGCACCCCCCGTGCCTCCCAAAGTGGTATTAAATGTGTCGCCCGTACGGGGTAGCGTATGCGAGGGTTGAATTCCGTTTCATTCGAAAGTAAGGAGAAATATGCAAAAAATCGTCAGAATTAAATTTATCTAAAATATGAAGACTGAAACACGCAGAGGAATGTGCTTCCAGTAAAGGTAACGTACGAGGTTGAATTTCGTTTAATTAAAAATAAAATTTCAAAAGTGGGGAGAAATATTGAAAAAATACGAATTTAATTTGATTTTCATAAAATATACAGATTCAAGAATGTGATTCCCATAAAAATATTATAGATAGACGTTAAATTGCATTTAATTAAGACGTAGAGATTCAAAAGTGGACAGAAATATGGAAAAAGTTATTTATGTTTAGTTTTTGTAAAACCAAAGATTTGAAACGAGAAATAACATGCACGAGCGGCAAATTTCGTTTTATTAAAATAATTAGATTTGAAAGCGGAAAAAATTTGTAAAAATGGGTATTAAGTTTATTTTCTTTTAAATATGAAGATTCGTGTACAGGAATATAGTTCACACAAATGTAATATACACATTTAATTATGATATAAAGAATCGGAAGTGGAATGAAATACGCATAAAATCAAAACCAAGTCCAGTTCTATAAAATATGAAGACTCGATAGCGTAGACAAATGTACAGGGTGTATCAAACTCGATAGTATGGGCCTAATGTGAGGATACAAAATATTTAAATCAAATTTGGGAGACGTTGTGTTAAATGGGATGAGGTAAGCGCCATTTTCAATCGAAAGTATTATCTTGGTGGTTTGACAGAAACGACTAATAATGTGATCAACTCACTCACCATTAAATTTGCTTTAAAAGATACAGCACATGAATTTGAAGTAGACCAAACAAAAAAAACGTTTCATGAAAATGTAAAGATACGAATGTTGAGAGGAATATACAAAAAATCATTAGAATTAAATTAGTTTCTGTACTACATGAAAAAAGTCAAAAGTACAGAGAAATATGATTTCTTAAAAATAACATAAACGAGATAATATTCTAATAATGTCGAAAGCTCCAAGGGGTAAAAAACGACCTTTAGCTGATAAAATTCGCAAATTTATTTATTTTTATATATAGGTACCTGTTTATTTATTTGTTTACGACGAACACGCCTATGACTAGCCGACGAAAACCCCGAACTCTATTAATAAGTATAGAGAAATATGGTTCTCAAAAAGGTTACATATTTCATTAAAATATAATGAATCGAAAGTAAAAATAAATATGCAAAAAAAAATCAGAATTACGTAAATCCAATTCCTATAAAATATGAAGATTCAAAAGTGTAGAGAAATGTATTTCTCAAATAAATTACAAACATAGTTTTGAAAGTAAAGAGGAAAATTCAAAATATCATAATTAACAAATTTTTTTTGTAAATTATGTAGATTCAAAAGTGGAGAGAAATATTTATTCTTTAATGGTAACATAAACAGATATTAAATATAATTTTATTAAAAATTTAGCGATTCGAAGGAGAAGTTTTTAAAGAATTGTTAGGATATATTGCATACCTATTTTGTAAGTATAATTAAATTTTAGTTATATATTGATTATAATACTATTGTTAACATATACTAGTAGCAAAATCCATAACGAGGATTTTTTCGTTAGTTGATAATAATATATAACAATTGTAATTAATTAAATTTATTTCAATAATCACTAAATATGCAAAAATATTCCCCGACCAATATATTTAATGGGAAACCAATTCAAATCGAGTATTGGATGTTAATAAATGGGATTATTTTTAATAGAATCGTTAATTATTAACTAGCTACTACACTAGATGTATGTAATAGAATTATAGAAATTTGTGTGATAAAAATCACTTGTACTATACGGGTGTGAATACAGCAACGGTTTTTCAAATTATGATTTTCGTTCATGTGGTAATGTCTGTTAAAATTTTCAATGTTTATAGATTCAAATGACTCGAAAATCCGATTAATATACGGGGTATATATTTCCAGTTCTCATACTTAAGGGTGAATACCGCCCTTACGTGAATATTGTAAATTTATATATTATGTCATGATGTCTGTTAAATTTCTCTACGTAAATAGCTCAAATTATCCCCTTCTACAAAGTTCTGTATGTTTTTATAAATGCCCGGGCCGTATTAAGGGTGGTAGCCACCCTTATGTATAAAAAGGCTCTTATGTATAAAAAAGGTTTTCAGCCACGAAATTAGAACAATTCCAAATATTTCGAATTTTCACAACCAATAACGGCGGTGACAACATTATTAACATTAAGGCGATGTTTCCATTGTATTAGCTATGTCCTGTACAAATTTAGTTTCGTGCAACACTCTCGGTTTCCAAAATACAATACCTTTGTTATGTTTTCAGCCACGAAATTTGAATAATTCCAAATATTACCACATGAACGAAAATCAACCATTGCTGGAAAACCGTTGCTGTATTCACACCCGTTTGTACTATTATGTTTTCAACATTGCATATTCCATTTACGAATCATTAACTAGCAATTTCTAAATAACAGACGGTAGCACATTAATAAAAGATATGGAGGCTGTTTTTGAAAATGGTAGTATATGATTATCAAAATTATTTCATCACTGTTTGTGTGGGACATGTACTGGTATATTACTATTCTGTAGGTTATGCTAAGTAATTTTGCTCAGTGGTTTAATTTCACTAAACTTTAAAACACAGCATGTATAAATTGCATTTAATTTGTCTGGCATCAATACTAAACTTTGGTCTATAGTTATCATAAAAGACCACTTCAATTATATGCGATACATCGTGGTTTATTTAAATTATCATACATGATTTGATTTTAATTATAATAATTGCACATATTTTGTATAATATATGTATGCATCATAAATTATCCGATGGTTAAACAAAATTTCCATTTGAGTGTACAGTTGCTTGGAAATGCAAATATACCCCCAAAGGTAAACAGTGGGGAGTCACCAAAAAAAAAACAAGTTTCGAATTTTAATTTATAAACCGGTTCAGCTGCGATTGGCCTTGCATTATTTATTATTATTCTGCAGTTATCTTAAAAGTGTATGCACTAACATCCCCAAAAAGGAGCACCTGAACAGAATTCATACACTTCCAGCATTTACGTTATGAAATTTTGACGAGATATTAAGTAAAGTAAATTTCTAAATATCCGGCGATATTGAATAATCTCCTTGTAAGCTGACCGATATAATATACAGGGCGTCTCTAATGGGTCTGTACAACGCTCCAACTGATATAGTACGACTCAAAATAAGTCAATTTAACTAATTTCTCGTGAAATTTCGGGTCTTTTTGGGATGAGAAATTCGAAGATACAAGGAAATTGTCGATAAATTCGACCATGTGTATTTTATGGTAAGAAAGATAAAGAAACAATACTTATAGGGGGATAGCTAGACCCCTAAGCTTCCCATCCATACTTTCAAAGTGGCTTAATTGCATACATGGTGCTAGAAATTTAATGCCGAGTTTAGTTAACTTCAAACCTTCATAAGTCGTTTTTTTTAAATGAAACACCCTGTATGTTTTTCTATATTCTGATACACAATTTTATTCTCTTTCGAACGGTATCAGGGTTCCCTATACCTATCTCTCACCAGTTATTTATTATTATTTATTCACAGACGTTGCTATGGGATTCCAAACAGAACATTTACAGTTTTTAATGAGACATATCCCAATTTTCCACCAATGAGCAGAATAAAGTTAAGAATTCTCAAAAATCATCTTCATACATAGTAATACACAATTTTAATTGTGTATGTTGAAAATAATAATTCACTAAGATAAAAAAATGACTTAAAAAGTCATAAGAAATTACATGATTTTAGATGATTACACAAAAAATAGTAGATAACTTAAAAACTAGAAATTGTGTATCAGAATATAGAAAAACATACAGGATGTTCCATTTAAAAAAACGACTTATGAAGGTTTGAAGTTAACTAAACTCGTCATTAAATTTCTAGCACCCTGTATGCAATTAAGCCACTTTGAAAGTATGGATGGGAAGCTTAGGGACCTAGCTATCCCCGCTATAAATATTGTTGCTTTATCTTTCTTACTATAAAATACACATGGTTTGGAGCTAGTCACTGTTTCTCTCCATTTTTTTGAAAAAAATTAAATATGTCGAAAACGGTTAATTTTAGGAATAGGGAAACTTCATAAAACTCCACCTAAAATAACACGTAGAATCCAAAATTGCAATAATATATAGGGTGTTCCATTTAAAATAAGCAAGTTGATGGCGACTTCCGGTATAACCGGAAGTGGTACGTGGACGCCATTATTTTAGTAGAGAAGGGCATGCCCGAAAATCCGGTATCCCAAATTTTCAAAATTCAAATCGAAGTAGTCTCTGAAATATTTCTAATGGGCCGTCACCGTGAGACACCCTGTATAACTTGTCGCCTACTACAATTTTTTTTTTTACTGTTCTTCCGTGAACAGTAAGCAAAGCCACAGACCATAAATTATTATAGTGTCACGCTTGATTCCATCGTTTCGTCCTAGTTGACGAAAAAGTTACTTGCCACGTTACACGTTGTCGGCCCGACACATATTGTCCTGGAATTGTCCTTGCGTGAGTTCAACCACGAATTTACCATATTGAAATATTACTGCTATATTAATGCTGAAATGTTCCACAGGTAATTCTGCTAATTAAAAGTTAGCTACACGACGACTTTTCCCAAAGAAATAACGATCTTGTCATATTTTTATTAAACGTCATTATACCAACTACTCAACATGATTTCTTATCCGCAGGGTCTGTGGTGTCCAATTTGCTTCAAGCTATAAACTTATAGATATTGTCGTTTTTATAATATCAGGATTTATTGTTGACTTTGAGCATCATACAGTATATTTGACAATACTTATTAGTTAAAGACGTTTGCATTTGAAATTGTTGTAAAATTTCGGGCGTGCTACGAGCACTGGCCAGGCACCGATCTCCTGCTTAAAGATGTGCAAATCCACAGGGTCGACGTTCAGTCACAAACTCGAAATAAATTCGGTCTGGCGTCCTCTGATTTGGCGGGTGGCTCTCAATCTCTCCGATTCAATGCGGCTTCCAAAACCCACAGTTGAAAACTGCGATGTTGGTCTATGGCCTCTCCGGAATATAGAATTTTCCTGGATTTCCCAGAATAATAGTGGACAGGTGGACCTAATTATCTGTCCCGCCACGTAAATCGAGTTGTCAGGGATGAGGATTGCTGCATCGGGGTGGTATGAGTCGCGTGGAACGGTTTTTGGTCGCAACGACAGTGAAATTGGAAATATCGGTGAAAAGTGACAGTGGAAAAATTGAAAAGTGAGGTGATTTTTTGAACAGGAGCTCCGGATCCATTGGGACATCACCCTTAACTCTGGGTATGATAAGTTGGTTTAAGTAGTTTTTCAGCTTTTCCGACCCGGGTTGGAAAGTGGGGTGAATTTCGAAAATGCAGATCTTTCTAAGATCTTAAGTCTTGTCTTTCTATATATTCAGCTTACTGCTACTATGTGGCTTCCAGTTGTAAATCAAGCCATTTTCCAATTATAATGTGTCCAATGACGTGTCAGGTTTAAGCGTCTTCCTTTAGAAACACATCTCCACACCTAAATCTGCAGTCTTTGGAGGATAGAAGTATACTTGATGATCTCACAATGACATGCAGGGGTCTCCACGATCAAATCTACTGTCCAGATGAAATCTTCGACCCCAGTGATGTGAGACCACGGTTACCTTTCTATATATTCGTCCGAATCTTGATTTTATAGCAACTATAAGGCTTCCTGTTCTAAATCAAGACATTTTCCAATTAGAAAGTGTCCAAATAAAAAAGGAACATTCAGAAAGTGTCCAAATAACATTTAGTGTGTGTTCAAAGGACATTTAGAAAGTGTCCAAATAAAAGTGTAGAAAGTGTCCAAATAAAAAAAGAACATTTTTACACCCGTACAAGACATTTTTCTTGCCGAATCATGTGTTTGACTTGTGGAACTCACTACCGAACAATGTGACATCACCATCTTCGATCAATTCCTTCAAATTTAGACTTTTGTATATTAGGATCACGTTGGTTAGATCTATACTGTGGCTGAGTACAATAAGCTTCAGCTTCCAGTCTAGCCCTGTAGGCACAGAAATTAAGGGATATTAAAAAAATCCCAAAATTTTGGGTGATTTTTAAAGAGCTGTAACTTGGACGGAAATGGTCGTAGAGAAAATCAAAGAAAAGGAAATTGAAGCTTCAAGTGTCTAGTTTTCAGATCTGCAGTTTAAAATTTTTTAGCGTCAGCAGTTTTTGAGTAAACCTAAGAAAATCAACGGAAAAAAATTCTTGTAAATTTTTGTTTCTTTTAAAAATCCTACGGACTTCACAAAATTTTTTTTGGTAATTTCATCATAAAGCTCTTTTAGATAATTTAATTTAATAATTGTACAAAGCTCCGGAACCGCTCAAATTGAAGAGAATTAAATTATCTAAAAGAGCTTTATGATGAAATTACCAAAAAAAAATTTTTGAAGTCCATAGGCCTTTTTAAAGAAAGCAAAAATTTACAATTTTTTTTTTCGTTGATTTTCTTATGATTGCTCAAAAACTGCTAACGCTAAAAAATTTGAAACTGCAAATCTGAAAACTAGACACTTGAAGCTTCAATAACCTTTGTTTTTATTCTCTCTACGACCATTTCCTGCCAAGTTACAGCTCTTTGAAAATCACCCAAAATTTTGGGATTTTTTCAATATCCCTTAATTTCTGTTCAAATATGAACCAATTTAAATCTCTTTTATGTCAATGTTATATTGAAATAGAAAAAGAAATACGTAAAAAAGTATGAATGTTGACTCGATTTCTTTACTTAAACATGGTGCTGACTGCTCATTTCATAATATCCCAGGTTTTAGAAATTGTAGTTCAACTCATGTACCGTTGTCATAGCCTTCTCTTTCATTCCGAACTTTTCCCGTTGCCTAAAATGTAAATCAAATTCGGGGCTTTGACCGCATGAGGGAGTCTATGTAGACATTTTCATTTTGTTTAAATTAAGACGGCAAACGAACCATCAAACAATTCTATTATAACGTAATATTATGAGGTCTAAAACAAAAAGCGGTATGTTGGGCTATTGTAAGGCGGGATCGATATCGTTAGAAACTTGCATTTATAACGCTGATATATCCCCAGGGAGTTTTCGGTAGAATAATTGACTTCAGCAGAACAGCTAATGAAAAACTATATTGCCTGTACTTATATTGAAGACCGGTCAATGGAGTTAAATCATAGAATATTAATAAATCTCTCAAAGCGGCGCCCAGTGTATTGTTGATTTACACATAAGCCACTAACCACGACTATTGGTTTTGTTCGCACTGCAATATGTTCAACGTAATAAGACTCGACATAATTGTCTATTTGTATAATAAAGGTCCTTTCAATAAGTACGCCCATTTTAAAAATAATAACAAATATTTTTTTACAGTACCTACAACGATTTGCACGGTCTATAAGCATGTCGAATTAAGACGTTGGTCAGGATGTGCTTCAGGATGTCGATACAAACCTTTTCGATGGCTCCTACGTCGACAAGACGCCTTCCTTTTATCGGCAAATGCAATTTTCCGAAAATGTAAAACTCACACGATGCCTTATAGGCCAGGAAATATAGAGTTGGACGCGACTTTTTGTTTCGGCAAGCTGAATTTATCACTATAGATGCTAAATTTTATGTACAATAACATATTAGTTTCCACATTCATCAAAATGGGGGGAAGACTGTTTACTGGCTGGTTAATTGTATAATATTTACATAAATTCACGTCTTTCGCTTATAACTTTTTTCCGTTCATTTCCACGAGAAAACAGTAAAGTATTAGTATATTATATATATACTCTATTTTTAAACTAAGAGGAGCGTTTTGAATATTGCGCGCCAAAATGGTGGTTTCTTATTGGTTAATTTCGAGCCCACTTTACACTGCTAATAAATTTTACATTTTGACATTTGTTGTCATTTTACCTCTTAGTTATCATCATCAGTTCGTTGTCATTGTGTTTTTACCTACTTTTCTTTCTATTTATTATCCCAGTTACGTATAAATCAGTTCTTATCAGAACTAAACAACTTATTATATTGTTTATCATCCGTTTTTTCCAATTTTCCATTGGATATGGATGATGCTGTGCCGACCACGAGTAAGGCAGGCGCGGGAATTACATCGCCGTCGCCCCCAAGGAAACGAAAACAACTCAGTTTGGGGCATTTGTCTCTGGCAGAAAAGCAAGCAATATTGAATTTGTACAAGAAAAGCCTAGATGATGAACCTACTCTTAAAACTGTCCAACTTGTATCCAAAATAGCGATGACATTAGGTAAATTTATGTTAACATTATTCTGTTGAACTATATTACACATTATACTTTTTTAGGTGTTGCAAAATCAACAGTATATCGAGCCATAAAACAGTATAAATCTACTGGAAGGGTGTCTACTTCCAAACACTGTGGTGGAAGACCTGGGATTGTTACATGTTTGGATGAAGCAATGAAGAATTCCATAAGGCGTATAGTACACAGCTTTTTCTTTAAAAATGAGATCCCCACTTTGGACAAAATATTAACCGAAATAAAAAGTCGTCAGGATTTGCCACAGATGTCCCGTTCATCATTATACAAATTTATGAAACAAATTAATTTCAAGTAAGGTTGAAGACATATCTCGGAGCAAGTATAATTGCAATAAAAACATTTTATTTTTTTT
>NW_019416235.1:970640-1011034 GCF_000390285.2 Anoplophora glabripennis
TTAGTATAGACCTACAAAAGACCTACAAAACTAGCCCTCGAGCGTCAAAAATTATTGATTAAATCAAAAGTTATAAACAGAAGAATTTTATTTATGGCTTTTGAATTCAACATTTATAAACTGCGTTATTATTATCAGAACGTTTTGGCATCACATCCTCTTATTCCTTATCACTGTCTTAATATCTCACACGAAATCTGGAATTGGTAAGTTAAATAGTTTACAAGTTATGGTCTTATAAACAAATTAACTAATTATTATTAGTCTAGACGATCCCGAGCATCTTCCACAATCGCACTGATTTTTTTCATGGTAGATTTCATAATAATACATTGAAATCTATCATTTTTTTTTATTTCAAATTTGCAACCTGAAATTTTTTTTTATATTTTAGCCTTAGTTGCAAAATGAAATATACGACGCACGCGCGAGATATAGTTATATATTATTACATATTTGAAAAGCTTATGAAGAGAGCTTTAAGTTAATAAAAAATCGTCAAGGTTCGTTGAAAAACAACGGAGTTACAGACTGTCAGGTCACTCGGCTTGTCGGTTATGACACTATTTTTTTTTGCCGCTACCAACCTAATTTGTTTAACAATAGGCCGTCAACTTTGATAATCTGTAAC
The DNA here is from genome assembly GCF_000390285.2 of Anoplophora glabripennis. Lineage (NCBI taxonomy): Eukaryota > Metazoa > Arthropoda > Insecta > Coleoptera > Cerambycidae > Anoplophora > Anoplophora glabripennis. The sequence continues at coordinate 971,272 of NW_019416235.1, forward strand.
TCCGTTATTTTTCAACGAATCTTGACGATTTTTTTTAACTTAAAGCTCTGTTTATAAGCTTTCTGAATATGTAATAATATATAACTATATCACGCGCGTGCGTCGTATATTTCATTTTGCAGCTAATGCTAAAAAATAAAAAAACTGTAAGTTGCAAATTTGAAATTTAAAAAAAATGATAGATTTCAATGTGTTATTATGAAATCTACCATGAAAAAAAATCAGTGCGATTATGGAAGATGCTCGGGATCGTCCAGACTAATAATTAGTTAATTTGTTTATAAGGCCATAACTTGTAAACTATTCAACTTACCGATTCCAGATTTCGTGTGAGTTATTAGACTCAGTCAAGGAATGAGAGGATGCGATGCCAAAACGTTCTGGTAATAATAACGCAGTTTATAAATGTTTAATTCAAAAGTCATAAATAAACTTCTTCTGTTCATAACTTTTGATATAATCAATATTTTTTGAAGCTCAGTTTTGTAGGTCTTTTAAAGACGAAAAAAAAAGTACTTTACTGTTTTCTCGTAGAAATGAACGGAAAAAGGTTATAAGCGAAAAACGTGAGTTTACGTAAAAATTATACAATTAACCAGCCTGTAAACAATCTTCCTCTCATTTTTATGACTGTGGAAACTAATATGTTATTGTACATAATATTTAGCATCTATAGTGATAAATTCAGCTCGCCGAAACAAAAAGTCGCGAAATGGTCATTTCCTAGCTCTTTTTCCTGGTCTATTATTAGAGCAATACGAGGAATGATCGATAGTTAAAATGTAATTTTTAGTCAAAAAATCGGTCACAAGTGTCGATCAATGAGATGGCGCATTATCATGCAACAAAGGCCAACAGTTTTACCAAGTTTAAAACATACTGTTACTTCAGACCAATAGCTCCGCTTCTGTTCGTCCAAATGTTATGAAATTTTATGTACAATTTCACCTATGGAAACGAATCTATGCGATGCTTGTTTAGTAACGTTAATTTCGCTAAAAATTTATAAAGCACGGTTAAAAGGAGCACCCTGTATATGAGCGAAAATTATTAAAGCTTATAATTTCATCAGTGTAAGAGGTAAAGGAGATTTGTGTAGCAAAATTCAATCCAATCTTGTCAATTTAACACTTTCATAATACTTGAACAACAATCTAATGCTAAACAACTAAAGTTTGTTCTTTAATTAAGTTTTATAAGACGGATAAAGGAATCAGAAGGCTTATAGTGCTTCTTTTGTTTCCTCTTTGCCACGGAAAATTTTCATCTCATGCCATCAGATGCAAAGTAGTAATCTCGTTGTTCTCATTTTTTATATGTAGAACATTATATAGCGTAAACTACGATTTTAGTGTAGAAGCTAGAAAAAGATTTTACTTGTGTTAAAAACTTGTTTAAAGAAAATTTACACATTTAATTCTTTAATAAACGTCATAACTGCTTTAACTTTTCATTTAAATTCTGAGAAGTATTTCAAAATTGAACATACAGTGTGGATACAAATTGTGGAATATTGCTTATATTTCTTAAAATATTCGTCATATCAAAAACATGTTTTAATAAAAGTGTTAGGGGAAATTATTTCCCGTTTAGTGATATCAAGAAATCAAATCTTTCATATCACAAAAAATGTGGGTGCCAAGGTAACCGGCACCATATACTTTTTTTGATCAAAATTAATACATTGGACCTTCCTAAATACGATACAATACAATTTTAATGGGGTCACATAAGAAAAAAATACACTAAATTCAATTTTTATAATTTTATTTTATGTCCTAAAGTAAGGAGTCAAAAAATCAAAATATCAACGTTTTAAGCTAATTTTAATAGGATAAAAGAAAAAATTGAACGGATATGAATTTATTCATTATTCATTATTGTTCAGGCACATTCTTAGTCTCTTTTAAAGTAGTATCGTCATCAGTAGCTGTTTTTGGCCGCCCTGTATGTAATTTGTCTTTAACGCTTCCCGTCTCGTTAAATTTTTTTAACAATTTAGAAACACAAGATTGTGGTTATTTGAGGTATGTTTGGATGAAGTTCGTTAAACAACTCGCATACTTCCCGCTGTGTCCCTTTCCTGACACCATATCCCACCACCATTAAAACATGTATTCTTTCCGTTTCACTTAATTCAAGCGCCATTATAACTTACTAAGTACTTAAGTACACAAAAAATTGAGTAAAAAAGTACGTTTACTGCAACAATGCACACAATTACAAGCAACTGACAGCTAGTGACAGTTTCGAATTGTTCTGATTTTGGCTTGGCTAATTTGAGTTAATAATTATTTTGATAAACAGTGTCAAAAGCATAATAGCAAAATTTTTTGTATTTTTTTCTTATGTGACCTCATTAAAATTGTATTGTATCGTATTTAGAAAGGTTCAATGTATTAATTTTCACCACAAAAAGTATATGGTGCCGTTTAAAAAAATTATGTCGGTTACCTTGGCAACCACATTTTTTGTGCTACGAAAGATTGCTTGATATCACTAAACGGAAATAATTTCCCCTAACACTTTTATTAAAACATGATTTTGATATGACAAATATTTTAAGAAATATAAGCTATATTCCACAATTTGTATCCACACTGTATAGGTATAAATTACAGTTACTAAGCTTATTCATCCGACTCGTTTTTAATAGTCATTAATTATTGTTTGTTTAACTTGTCGTTTTTGGAACCATCCAACTACATTATAATAATAAATGTGGGCATATTCCAGCATATTACCATAGGCGTACCATTACAATTATTAATTATTAATTAATACGAATTATTAATTAATTATACCTGAAAAATTAACAAAAATTATTACATATATGCAGAGCAGATGTATAGTATTTACAAAATTATTTTAAATTTAGATGGATACACCATAAAAAACATTAAAAAAATGAAAAAATATACAATACACACGTAATAGTAAATAAGTCAGTTCTTAAGTGCACTTAAGTAAACATATTTGTTGTCCGACAGCAGAGCCTAAACTGCGCGCCGGTATCTGTGTGTACACAACTGTATCCCCGTACATAATATCCACAACGAATTAAATGATTATTTACTTGTTATTTAAAAATTGTGTAGGAGAAAGCTGTATTATTTGCATTTGCATGTGATAAATAACAATTTATTTGTTATGACATCCGCCTACTTTATTTTTTACAAATTTTTGCAATTACCCCTTTAGTGAACGATGACGCATCGAATTTTTTTACTAGAAAACTATCGGTTTTATCGAAGAATTACAAGAAGTAAAAAAGTTGCGCAATAAATCAGTCTTCCCAACAAATATTTTTAAATAAATAATTTGCTTCATTATTTCTAATAAAATATTGCAATGGGGTTGACTGTTTCACCCCTTTATAAAATACGCCAATGATCGAACAAATATTGAAAAGTTGTCTCTTTATTAGCAGGATGCTCATATCAAGTTTCGTGTCTCTAGCATTCTTCATGTTAAAGAAAAAAATTAAAATGTGAATTTCAATCCCCTCCTTTAAGAGGGTATATCGCCTCAGTTGTGCAACTTTCATATAAGGTATTTTTACTTCAATCCTCTTATTTTTGGCTCTATATTCACTGGTACCATTGTTGCCTACTTCATTTAAAAACACCCTGTATAATTACAATTATTTTCTCGTGATAACGTAATTCCTATTCGAAAGTATAATTTTTTTACCTAGTTGGATTCAAGTTTTCATTATTGTATCGTCGTGTGGAAGTCATAACATTTCGATTAACTTTTCAAGAAACACCAGAGCCCCATAAAATTAAATGTGTAGCGCTTGTCTAGATTAAAGGACATAATAGACAAAATGTCCCGTGTTAATGCCTATTTAGATGTCCCAGGTCCCTTCGCTATCTCTTTAGAACAACTATGTGTATTGATAACAGCCAGCAGTATGCCCCTGCGACCTGTTAAATCGAACCACTGAACTATATTGGCGTATTTGTTATGGCCATAAGTCGGGCAGCGCAATGAAGATATACTGCATTTTACACCGATGTATATATTATCCTGCATCTACTAATGCCTTGTAAGTGTGCAGTAAATACCTTTATATAGGGGAAACCTTAAACTACATCGAATGGTAAATCCGGTTCCTTTTCCCATACGAGAAATACTTGGTCGACTTCACTACAGAATTGTGTACTATTCTGCACGAAATGCCACCACGCTATAAAGTACGTAAGCTTCACACTACTGCGTAAAGTACATATTTTACACACTAGTGCGTAAAGTAAATATTTTTTACACTAACGCGTGAACAACTAAATTAGCATTTAATAAAGTCAATTGTTATTTTAGACACAAGTGCATAAAATATACCCTAGAGTGCGTAATGGTTAAAGTAAAAATTGTACACACTAGTGCGTAAAGTAACAATTTTAGAAACTATTTTTAACACTAGTGAATCCATTTGAAAATTAATCAACAAATGCCTTCGGTCTTATTACATTTCAAACAATTAGTTTATAAAATGGTTATTTTACGCACAAAGTATAGCGCGTAAAATGTAATTTTTTGCACTAATGCGTTAAGTAAAGGTTTTTACACAAGAAAATTTCTTATTTTATATAACTTCACTGCAAATGCTTATTCTACTGCTATGCGTAAAATACCACTACGCTACGGAGTGCGTAGTCTTCACACTAGTATGTAAAATAAATGTTTTACACACTAGTGCGAAAAGTAAATATTTTAGGCACTAGCGCATATAATATTATAAATTAGTGTATCCATTTGAGGAATAATTACCTTACAATGTGATTTTATTTCAAACTGTAGTGTATAAAATATAGTAAAGAGTATTTTTATGCACTAATGCATTTTACACACTAGTACATAAAATAGCTATCTTTTACAAATATATGTCTTTTTAAAAAAATGGTAAATACGTTATTAGATACTATAAAGTAACTTTATTTTACACTAGTGAATACATTTACACTATATAATTTTAAACACTAGTGTATTAAATATTAATTTTACGCGCGCGCGCGTGGAATATAATTTTTGGACAATAGTAATATGAAAAATGCACATGAACGTGAAGTAAATATTTTACACGCTAGTGCGTAGAGTAAATAATATAGACACTAGTGCGTTGAATAACTATTTTTTACAGTAGTAAAATATATTTGAGAAATAACAATTACCTTACAATCTTGTTTCCTATTACATTGTTACACTAGTGTATAAAATACTAATTTTACGCACTTTGTAGAATGTGTAATTTTGTTCACAAGCGCGTAAAGTAAAGTAAAAATTTTACGCATTAGCTATCTTTCACATTAGTAACATCTTAATCCATTTTATTTTATATAATTTTAATTTTTCCTCACAATAAAAGGAACCTATTTACTTATAATTAATTAGCCTTTTGGGCATTATCTCGCGAATGATGAAAATCGTTTCATAAACTTGGTTTTTAAAAAAACTTTATTTCTGAAAGATTTATAATACGAGTTGAATACAATGAAGAGTATAGCAGAACTGAACTATATCATATTAATACCTATATTTATAGGTTCGTATTAACCTGATTGTCTTTGCACTTTTTCACAGCATTATTCGCGTAGCTCTGTAGACATAATGCCGTACAGCTAAATTGAAATGGAAGGGAGTTATTTTTAACGAAACGCCACTTTCTCGTGGATCCTTGGAAACGACCTATTCTTGTATTAACGTTAATTTGAAATTATACCATTGTATTTGTTATTTATTTGACACATTTCTGACAACCCTCAACAATAAAGGAAATATATTTACCACATCTCACGCACATGCGTTTCTCTTTGTGCCAAATGCCTATAATATAAAGAAACAACGTCTATGATTCAGATAAGAGCTGTTATTATTTTTCCTACAGTGTCAGCGAATACAACATATTTCTGTTATAATTATGATTAATTAAATGTACATTACCCTTTCACTGTGTGTTTGCTACTTTTAATGATTTATTTCGCACCCAATTTTCTACAGGAGTGTACATATAATGGGTGGTGGATAGTCTTCATGAAATTATGTTTTAGGAAATTGTGGATTAAATAAAATAGTTTTTAGAAAACATGGAATACATACGAGGTAATAATAAATACTGTATGTATAATGTAATAATTCATTTTATGTAATAGTATGCAAAATGGAATGCTTAACGCACTAGTACGTACAGTGAAACACTTTACGCGCTAGTGCGTATAGTAAATATTTTAGAAACTGGTGCGTAAAGTACATATTTAACACTAGTGAATCCATTTGAAAATTAATCAACAAATGCCCTACGGTCTTAATATATTTTAGACGTTATAGTGTATAAAATGGTTGTTTTACGCACAAAATAGAACGCGTAAAATGTAACTTTTTGCAATGATGCGTTAAGTAAAGATTTTTACACACATGCGTGTAAAGTTTCACTAAAGTTCTTACTATCGTAATTCATTTTATTTTATACAGGGTGTCTCGCTACTCGAGTACAAACAGATAAAGTCAGAATAATATCAGTTCTTCATAAATTTTTTTTTCATACGGGCCTTCGCTAACAAGTTACGGGCCTTCAAAAGTAAAAATTAAAACGTTATTTTTATTTACAGTCTCTAAAATGACGATCGCAATCTGTTTGTATCGGAAATAAGTTCCCTGAAAATTTGTCAACGATAATACCCTCTTGGTTGAACTCGATAAAATTAACAGTTTAGGAAATATTTGTGATTTTGTCACAGTGCACTCGAGCGGCGCCTTCACCATTTTTTGTTTTTAATTTTTAATTGGACATAATTACTATATTAGAATCGTACATATTTTTAAAATAAAAGACTAGAAAATCTTACTGTCTGCTAATGTAATTTTCACTAACAAAATTTGACAAACACACTTTACACAACACAAAATAGAAAAATAAATCAAGAATGAGTTAACGTAAGTTAAAAAAATAATTTAAAAGAAAGAAAAGTATCAAAATACATTTCAGTATGGGCACCTTCCACCTCCACACTCTTCCTAAGTCTACGAATGTTATTTGTTTGTACACGAAAAGGCATTTCTGCAAACAGGTGTGCAGATAAAAAGGCAGACAAAAAACAAAAATTTTTTCCGATTTTTTTTTCACCTCCTATTCTTACTTTAACCTTCAAACGACCTTGAACATGAAGTGGTAGAGGTCAACCGAAACGGGATTCAAACTCGGCGAACCAAAAAATATCGAAGCATGAATTTTTTTAGAATTTTTCAACCACCTTTTCTTAGTTTGACCTTCAGATGACCTTGAACTAGACTGATAGAGTTTAATCGACGTTGGCATCGAAATCAGCGACCCCAAAAACCTAGGTAAGGTCCCGTGTTTTTTTTTTCAAACTAAATGTTGACCAGTGTAATTTGCGAAATACTTTAAAATTTGATTCACTGATTTTCATGTTTTGTTTTAAGAAGTCGGATATTCGAATTATCTGTTTGAGAAAATTGAAACTTAATTTAGTGTACATTTAGAATGCGGAATATCTCTTTTAGTCGGAATTGAAAAAAAAAGAATAAATCAAAGAAAGACTTGAAGCTCTAATTAATACCTATTACTAAAGAAACTAGTGGAAAATTTTCCCAGGCAAAGGTTAATACAAATATCGCACGTAGAACTTTCGCAGTAAAATATGATTAATGCCTTAAGTAAAGTTTTAAGAAATAAGTTTATTCCATTTTTAATCTGGAAAGAAAATTGTACAGTTTCAAACAAAGAGCAAATAGGTACTGCAAATAATTAGGAATTCTTAAAGTATTTTAATAATTATACACCAGTTAACAATCTTACACATTCTTATTTTAAGCAAACTTTTCGCGTAATTATTAAAACTTAACTTCGGGTTAAATATGCAAATGAATTTGCCGGAAAATTATACGGGGCTTTAAAAATCTATTTCTGCGCGGAAGTTAAAGATACGGTTTCCCTTTTCTCTTTTCTGTGTACTCTTCCCCTATTTTGTTTTTATTTGATAGTGTAGCGACACTATATACCCGGATACATACGGAAAAGTGAATGTATGTTTAATTTTGAGCTTATTTTCACTGGGAAAGTGTTTTCGGACAAAACTATTAGTTCCTTCTACGGAAAATTCCACGTAACTTACGCACATTCTCAGCTACACATTCTCGCTCCATTTTGTTTAACCGCCAACTCTTCGGAGTTAAAAAGTTATTAATGTGACGGTCATTCTTCCCGCTCGCCCCTACATCACTTAATTTCAGGGAATCCTCTAAAGTCCGCCGGAACTGCATCATTAGGTCTATTAAAACTAGTACAATAACTTATCGATGTTACACGTATGGTACGAACTAAATCACAACTAAAGTTGAAAACATCACGAAGCCCTGTAAACGGCTGAAACTCCTGTAGCAGACAGTGCCTAAGGAGACTTGGAAACAGTTTGTTAGGTTTTAGTTCATAGATAAAGGGAAAGTTAATCGTTAAATATCGTTCCTCATTGAGATTAATTTCTCAGAAAAAGTCTGTACGCCTACATTTCAATTGGCTTGTTAGATCGCCCAGTAGTTATTGTGCTGTTTTAATAGTAGCGACAGAATTACAGGAATACATTGGTAGGTATTCCCAGGCATTGCAAGGCAGTGTGAAGAAGTGACTATAGCATCACTGTCATTGCTAAGGTAGACAATGGGTTTTAAGGCAGCAAAAGACGCTGATGCGTAAAATTTGCACTTGAATTTTACTGCTAAGGCATTGTGAGGTACGAATTCATTCACAGCGTTGGGGATTACAGGTTATTAGATAACAGTATATACGCCTAGGCATTGCATAGGTATTGCAAGACGTTGTGGGGGAATTACTACGCCATTATTGGCATTACTAAGGCATTAACATACATTAATAGGCATTTGCATGTGTAGTAGGTGGTACAAAGGCATTAAAGGGCATCATGCATAAAAAAGGCATTGTGTACCAATGTAGCATTGTGGTCTACAAGATCCAGACATTGATGGAAGTTACAGGATATTAAACATTAGTAGATATTCTTAGACAATGCATAGATATTACTAGGGATTGTGAGGGAATTACTACGACGTTATTAAGACACTACCAAGGCAAAACGGTAATATTAATGATAATGGTACCAACGATTTATTCCGAGAGGTAAACTGCAGAGACATCGCCTTGTACAAGATCCAGGCATTGCAAGGAATTACAGGGTATTAGGCATTTCAAGCGATCGTGAGGGAATTACTAGGCATCACGAGCATTATTAAAGCATTAATAGGATTTAGTATGTGTATGCACTTACCTCGGTAGTATTAGGGGTATATTTGGAAGGCATTTCCAGGTATTACCGGAAATTACAACATGATAGATATAAATTATAGAAATGGTAGCTAAATTAGTATAGTTAATAGTACGGGCGAGTTTTTTTGACCAAATGGAAATTTAATTTCCTGAACGCCGACGTTTCATCTCCTTTACTGGGGCTAAAAACTTCAGGGCTAAAAACTTATTCCAGTAAAGAGACATTTCCATTCAACGAGAAACCCCACTATAGCACTAACTATATTAATATACAGTCTTGGGCATTGTATAGATATTGCAAGGCATTTTGAGGGAGTCATTATGACATTCCGAGCCTTACTAGGCGATAACAGACGTAAATAGGCATTTATACCACTGAGTCGTTGAGGTGTACAGAGACGCTGGGACATTGCCTTGTACAAGATCCAGGCATTGCTGGCAATTACAGGGTACATGGCGTTTTAAATATTTCTAGGCATTGCAAGCATTTAGTATGTGGTATGCGCTTACCTCGGTAAGTATTAGAGGGTATAGGACATTACATTAACTAACATATTAATATCTATTAATATGGGCATTGCATAGATATTGCAAGGCATTGTGACGGAATCGCTATGGCATTACGAGTATTATCAAAGCATTAGATGGAAAATAGACATTACTATTCAAAATTTGAACAACGGTTTTGCTCCAAAGGTCGGATTGTTGACATTGCATGGATATTACAAGGTACTGTAAGGGAGTTATTAAGGCATTACGAACATTAGAGTACTATTCAAAACCCTTTAAGGTATTTTGCAAAAATGAAACGGCATTAGATACAAAATAGGCATAAATGCACACAATTACAAGGTACTAGGCATTTTAAATATTTCTAGGCATTGCAAGCAATCGTGAGGGAATTACTAGGCATTAAGAGCATTATGAATGTATTAATAGCATTTAGTATGTGGTATGCGCTTACCTCGGTAGTATTAGAGGGGTATAGGACAGTACAGCATACCATTAACTATATTCTTGGGCATTGCATATATATTACATACGAGGGAAACGCTACGGCATTCCAAACATTACTAGGCATTCACAGACCTAAATAGGCATTTATACCATTGAAGCTTTGAGGTGTACAGGCATAGACGATGCTTGGAATTATAGTATGTAAATATTAATGATGTCCAACATGTGTACCTACTGCGTTTGCGCTGGTAGTAGTGAGTTACACACTAAAAGGCATTATTAACAACTGAAGGGCATTAGATTAAAAATGTAGACCATAAGTTCGCTGCGAGGGACAAACCGATGAATCATCGTGGTGTAAAAGATCCAGGCATTACTGGGAATTCATAGATATTACATAGACATTGCAAGGCATCGTAAGGAAATTACCATGGCATTACGAGCATTATTAAAGCAAAATGGACATTAGTGTTCAAAATTTGAACCACGGTTTTGCTCCAAAAGTCGATCAGCTTGCATATTGGGTGTGCAAGATTGCATAGGTATTGCAAGGTATTGTGAGGGAGTCACTAAGGCATTCAAACATTATTAAGGCATGTGTAGTGTGCTGCCCCTGTAGTAGGTGTTAGGTTCTCTGAGGCGTTATTCAGAATTTTAAAGCGATTAGATGCTAAACGCGCTTTAGTGTATAAATTTCTCAGTAATTTGAGAACGATCAAAGGATAAAAAAATTACTGAACACGGCTTAAAAATATTATTTTAATTTTATTTAAAAAAATGAGGGTCTACAATTATTACGTATTTCAAAAGAATTCGCGCGGAGCAGATTAACATTCGTGGTGTGCGTTTTTAAATGTCGTAATAAATGTAAATACAGTTAAAGTACGCAAGAGAATGAAGGCAGGGTGTATATTTAGTGCTTTAACCAATTTCTTTTGTTCTCTTTCATCCTCATACATTGTTTTTTAATCGAACGTATACCTCCGGTGAATCGTTAAATAGAGCATTCCGCATTGCGGATAAATAATTTTTCCTGGGTAAAAAGCGGTTAGACTAGATGTCGTAGGAGATATTTTTAAATATATACCGGTAAGTGGGGAACACCGAATCCAGCCTAATCTCGTTAGAAGGATGCATATGAATATCAATAATTCCACAATGTGCCATGTTTGTAGGAAGGAGTCGTTGCTTTAATGGGGCGATTATTTCAATTTTCACACAATAGCGGACAAACTTCGGTGTGTTCACGCATTTTTAACAAACATTTGGATTTAGCTGTACATATCAATACTTTGTTGATAAAAAAATTCCCGTATACCGTGTGTTCCACATAAGAATTAGAGCTGGAAAATACAGATTGGCCAAATTTTACCTTTTTTATGTACAGGGTGTGAACAAATAAGTGCGAAAATTATGGAAGAAATAATACCTCGTTCAAAACTAAAATGGGACTTGAAAATAAATGTCATCCCTCTCTGCGAATTTATGGCCCTTCAAACGACTCTTTTTCCTGAAATATGAAGAGAGGCTTGTACCCCTTCTACAACCCAGTGAAAACATGGTTGAAAATCGTAAAAAGTTACTATAGTGCTGAAAGACCGTAAAAGAACATTACCAAAAGTTACTTTCGGCCACGTGGTTCTTTTATTTCCGAAGGTCAATTCTTTGAAGGTCAATGTTTTTTTTTTGGGGGGGGGGTAATACAATTTCTGATTACGGAATTTGAAAGAGCGGGAAATTTTACGTTTGGAGACGTGGTTGAGTAATTTTCTCACTCCCACTCAAATCCCAATCTCGAACTTCTCAGGTTGGTATTTTGTCAGGATAACCAGATATCAGGAAAATTGTTCTATAAAAGTTGTTTGGGTCATATGGGACCGCCATCTGATGGTCTTGGGTTTGACCTTGAATGCTGATATTTAGGTTATTTTAAGGTAAACGTATAGGCAAGGTGGTCTAGTCTATCACATATTGAACTTTTTTTTTTGACAAGGTACCGTGTTGATTAATGTTTTTTTTTTTTTTTTCAGGAAGCGAAAATAGATAATATTAAACATCTGTTTGTATATGTTTAACGATCTGATGATTAACCAAGACGTCGAAGGCGACCAATGGCCTTCCATTCTACCATTCCGGTAGAGATGGTGCCTACTTCTCATTTAGGAATACAACTGATGTAGGTCGTCCGGCCACGAAGTTCGAACCCGCGATCTTAGCGACTAAGATCTACTTAACTAAACCATTAGTCTACCAAAAGATAAAGTAAAGTAAATTAAACAATGTTTCCATTCTGAAATATTCGTTTAGTAAACCTCATCAATTTTTTCATCAACATTTTTATTTCTAAACACACAATATTTCCGATAGACGGCTTGAGACAAAGGCCATAATAAGTTACCAAGGACATTTTATTGTTTTCAGCTGTAGGTACTACAAAATTATTAAAATTCTATCCATCGTTAAGTAAATCTTGGGGTATAAATGATCACTCGTATAAAGTACACTTACGAACCATTATGAACGTTACTTTAATTCTCACCCTCCCTCCCCCCTTGAACTTTTTCCTGAGAAGGCCATTGCTCAGAAGAAATGTGTTCATATCTGTTTTAAATTATCACTTCATCTGGTTCAGAGTTATTATTGAAAACGTATGCACCCTATCATAGCAAGTATTTGGTACGCCACTGGGAGTGATTTACATATTCGAGCAATTCACTGAATGGGTAGCAATCATTGTAATTAGCTGTCATGTCGACTGCCGTAGTGGTGAGTACTATAATGGCCGTATTTAATATATAATAAAAACTAATATTTTCATTTTACAACTCGAAATTGTAAATGGTTGTCAATATCACGAAGCGATAAATCCCTTTTTTGCAAACTTTAATCTAGGGCGTTTTCAAGTTTTTCACACATTTAAATTCATCAGAATGAAAATGTTAAATAAAGTTTACCTATTTTTATTTGGATATTCACACTTTCGTATTTTGAACATCTTCGAAGACTTTTATGAAAATTGTTTATTTCAAGAAAATTTGAAAAACTATTTCGACACCCTAAATTCATTTCCAGAATTTGGTTTTATTGACCGTAAGTATTTATGTTCCAATGTTTTTATTGTCCATATCTGTACAATATGTTTGTAAATTAGATGTAAGAGCTTTACTTAGTTAAAAGGCAAAAAAGTCCCCGAAAATGCAATTCTATTTGATCTGGAAAAATCTGCAAAGATTCTACACTATTTTGATCCTCCTCAATTCATTCAAATTCAGCGACATTGAAGAGTGATAATTTACCATATGAAATTTTCCAAAAATCCTTTCACTTTTCCTGTGTCCACATTTTTTATAATAATAATTCTTTTTCAGAATGATTTTTACAGAAAACTGTATCGGCAAGCAACATTGAAGATGTATGTTCCTAGTACTCAGGCGTTATATTAAATCGTCTGGGGCTAGGAGTATATTTTTGTTGTTGCTCATATCAACGCATCCACAGGACAACGCATCCCATTAGTTCGTGTAAGGAAGTTACAATGGATAATTCCTTAGTAAAAATTTTCAAATCCAAAACATTGTACGTTTCTGGGGACGGTGAATATTATCAAAAAATAAAATCGTCATGCTTATTGTATGCATTTGAGGACGTTGAACACGTTGGGATGGTTAGTTTCAGCCCGCGTGCCATAGTTCGTGAAAAAATCTAAAAATCTCGCAAACCCTTAGAGCTAGAAAGAAACTGATTTCACCCCGTGATTCCCCAGGCTCTCTAGTATATGTGGGATTTTTTTCAGATTATTCTGAGCCCCAAGCATTTCTCTAAAAATCGATGGACTATGCCCATGAAAATTATCAAAAAATGAATTCGTCATTTAAGGGGCTTATTGTATGTATTTGAGGGTGCTGAACACGTGGGGATGGTTATTTTCCGTCCGCGTGCCATAGTTCGTGAAAAAATCTAAAAATCTTGCAAACCCTGAGAGCTAGAAAGAAACGGATATCACCTCGTGATTCCCCAGGCTCTCTAGTATATGTGGGATTCTTTCAGATTATTCTGAGCCCCAAGCATTTCTCTAAAAATCGATGGACAGCCCATGAAAATTATCAAAAAATGAATTCGTTATTTAAAAGTCCTATTGTATGTATTTGAGGGTGCTTAACTCGTAGGGATGGTTATTTTCCGTCCGCGTGCCATAGTTCGTGAAAAAATCTAGAAATCTCGCAAACCCTTAGAGCTAGAAAGAAACGGATATCACCTCGTGATTCCCCAGGCACTCTAGTATGTGGGATTTTTTTCAGATTATTCTGAGCCCCAAGCATTTCTCTAAAAATCGATGGACTATAGCCCATGAAAATTATCAAAAAATGAATTCGTTATTTAAAAGGCCTATTGTATGTATTTGAGGTGCTGAACACGTGGGGATGGTTATTTTCCGTCCGCGTGCCATAGTTCGTGAAAAAATCTAAAAATCTCGCAAACCCTTAGAGCTAGAAAGAAACGGATATCACCCCGTGATGCCCCAGGCTCTATAGTATATGTGGGATTTTTTTCAGATTATTCTGAGCCCCAAGTATTTCTCTAAAAATCGATGGACAGCCCATGAAAATTATCAAAAATTAAATTCGTCATTTAAGGGGCTTATTGTATGTATTTGAGGACGCTGAACACGTTGGGATGGTTAGTTTCAGCCCGCGTGCCATAGTTCGTGAATAAATCTAAAAATCTCGCAAACCCTTAGAGCTAGAAAGAAACGGATATCACCCCGTGATTCCCCAGGCTCTCTAGTATATGTGGGATTTTTTTTCAGATTATTCTGAGCCCCAAGCATTTCTCTAAAAATTGATGGATGGAAAAAATGAATTCGTTATTTAAAAAGCCTATTGTATGTATTTGAGGACGCTGAACACGTAGAGATGGTTATTTAAAAAATCTAAAATCTCCAGGTCCTCTAGTGTCTAAGGTTTTTTTTTCAGTTTATTTTGAGCCCCAAAGCATTTATCTAAAATGTCCATCCAATCATAGAAATTCACACATTTGAATTGAAAAGTTTTGTGACTTAATCTTTAATAATTAAATTTTCATTTAAAAATTATTCGAAAAATGATAAGCACCGGATAAATAAAACTCAGAGACAAAGTATATATTCAACAGTTTTTATTAATCAGAAAGAGTAATTTACATAATTTTTCATTAAAATAAAAGAGCATTTTTCACATTGTGTAGCAGAATACAAATAACATAAAACTTCACAAATGCTTAATATAGTAATAATTATATTATTTAATTTTTGCGTGACAGCCCTGTATATCTGCACCACTTAGTTGCATCTCACACGGGAGGTATCTAGAAAAAGACTGCCTTGATGAACAGAGCCTTGTCCACGTCTCCAACAACAACCACTGTATAAGACTTGCTAGCTCAGTTCTGTTCTCAATCGACTACGTTAGTAACAGCGTTCTCGCGGTTTCAATAAGCTTTATTTCGAAAACTTCCGAATTCTGTAAAAAAAAGTATGAGTCATTATCATAATTATCACTTGTATTATGTGTTAGTAATGGATCTCCGTCTAACCCTGGAACCCACACCATTTGTTAGTATGGTAGTTAATCTAAAAATAAATGATGCATAAATATACAGGGCGTGGTGTGTTTAATCTCTAAAAATTACAGTTTCCTGATGATATTTGTAATAGAAAAGTCTTATACGAAAAAGTTCTATCTTCGCGTTTCTTTTTTGTAAATTAAAATTCATTTATTCAACGAAAATGAAGGCCGACCCTGTGTTATTTATTAAAAACTTTGGAAATGTTTTCATGCGACCCGAGATGCACCCTTATAATTTAAGTCGGTATAGTAATACTAAAAGAAGGTTAGGTTACATTGTCAAAAAATTTGTGCAGTCGACTGATTTTGTATTTGTATTTCACTTAATTATTAAATATGTATTAAGCATCATCCATCGACCCATCAGTGTTAAAAAGTGAAAGATTCCAAACAAAAGTTTTTATTTTGTAATTCCACGATAGTGACAGTGTAATTTTTATAAAGAAGTAAAAAATAAGAATAGCGTGGCAATTACATTAAAAACGAGATTCTTATTTCTTACTTTGCTTAATTTTTTAGTTTGAGCACAAACTAGTTCTACAATGAACCGAGAAAACGATGCATTTACTATTTCCGAACGTGTCGATATGGTGTTAGTGTATGTATGGTGCAGCCGGAGAAAATGCTCTCGCGGCGACTAGGTTGTACCGGGAACGATGGCCACAACGTCACCCCCCACGTGCAAATACAATCCTACAGTGCGTTCAGCTGCGGCGAAATACAGGAAGTGTTGTTCCTCAAGGAGAATGACGTAGTTAGCAAGTGAACCTTAATGTTGAAGATGCAGTGTTAGAAAATCTTGACGAAGACCCCAGAATTAGTACTCGAGGACGCGCACAGCAAGTAGGAACCTCATCTCGTACCGTACATCGCATCACCAGCTGTTGCACCCCTATCATCTGCAACCAGTTCAACAGATTTTACCCCCGAATTGTGATCAACGTTTTTGCAGATGGTTTTTACGGCAATGTGCCAATCAAGTAGATTTTCCTGCTTATGTTTGTGTAACGGATGAGGCGACATTTACCCGTGTGAAGTGAATTTCCATAATATGCACATATGGGTCGATGAAAATCCTCACGCGATTAGGGGACTCATTTTCAACATCGGTTCTCGGTAAATGTTTGGGCTGACATAATAAGCGATGTACTTGTGGGTCCCTATTTCTTTGAAGGACCACTAAATGGACCAACATGTCGACTTTTTGGAGAACCGGTTGCCTGAATTATAGGACGATGTAGCATTACAAGTTCGGGCACGCATGTTTTATTTTCAAGATGGGGCTCCTCCACACAGTACTCGAGAAGTAACTACACTTTTGAATGAAATGTTTCCTCAGCGATGGATTGGACGCTTTGGTCCTGTGCCGTGGCCACCTCGGTCGCCCGATCTAACTCCAATGGACTTTTATCTTTGGAGTCATTTGAAGTCATTGGTTTATAATAGTCCAGTTGCTACGGTGGAAGAATTGCAAAAGCGTATAGTTGAAGCTGCTAACACAATTAGGGGAATACCTGGAATTTGAGAAAATATTCGCCAAAATTGGGTGTGTCGGTGCCATGCCTGTATCCGCGCTAATAATAACATTTTCTCTAGAAATGGTAAGTTTTATTTCCATATTTTAATGGAGTTTGTTTAGTGCACGCAGTTGGCAACTACAGATGCTTACGGATGTACTTTTGTTTGCAAACACTTGCAGTAACAAGAATGCATTTAAGATAGTAATTACTTTACGTCTAATTTTTATAGATTATACATGCCACACCCTGTATATCTGGATGGTAGTTTTCGATCTACGGGATTTTGTCTTTTTATTCCTAACATTTCCGATCTCTAGTGATAATTTTCTAAGTACACCAGTTAACATTGTCCGCAGAAATTTTATTTTGATAGAACAAAATGTTCTCAGGATTGAAGTACTTTCAATATTCGTTGGATTCAATTTATTTTTAAGTAAGGGCCAGTTTCATCAGAAAACAACCAGTAATAAGGCCGAAATGGAATCCCATTGTCTTCGGCGATTAATATTGTTTCTGCTCGGAGGTGCATGTTAAGAGGGATCAAACGATGATGAAGGAAACGCAGCAATTTAATTTATTTGTTGATCTCTGGTATAAAAAGATCGTAATTAGTGTTTCTGAGCTGCCGTGATTGAGTACGTCCACTTAGTTATACTTACTGAATAGAGGCTTGCCTTTGGATAATTTTTTTAAAGTGTTCACAGACAACGTCTTCGTTCCCCATATTCAAGCCGCTAAATTTAAATTAATCTGAACATTTTTGCCAATAGATGGTAATATTTTGTCCCTTATATGTTGCCGACATAAGGTTGCCCCAAATGTATAAAAGAAAAGTAATTGAAGTTTATATATTTATATTCGAAACAAAAAGGAAATTCAATACCAACAAACCTAATTCAGTGTCTTAAACACTGTTTAAATGAACTAATTTAAACTTCTACGAGTAGTTTTGTTTAGAATTATTTGTTTTATTACGCTACGCCACAAAAAAGAGGGTTAGGTCGTGGACCAGATCAGTGTATCCTGTAGTACTTTGACCCGCTTAATCCGAATCTAATGTCAGAAAACACGCTCCTCTAAAAAGCGGTTTTGGAGATTTAAAACTGACTAGAGTGGTCACTGCTTGGAAGGGCATTGGAATTCATTCTCATAACTGTAATCCCATGACCCCGTAACCCCATAACCCCGTAACCCCATAACTCGTGGATTTTATACATCAGGGACTCAAACATGACTGTGGGTTGGCAGGCTTCCCTAACCCCGCAATCCAATAACCTCGTAATTCCGTAACTTCTTAGCACGGGATGTGCGAGGATAACCCAATAACCCCATGATCTGGAGCATACAGATTTGTTACAAAGTCGCCCAGGTTTTTTCCCTTTTCATCTATAAACACTGAAAAAACATTGCGCTGCGCCACAAAAAAAATTGACTGGCTCATGGACCTGATCAGTGTACCCCATAATATTTTGAATTCTAATATAACGGCAGTTCGTGTTTTGACTCTAACATCAACAATCTTACATCAAGAAACTCCCCTAGAAACCTGTTTCAAAAAGACCTACCTAAGTAGTAAGTACTAGAAAAACTTGACCCCGCAACACCATAAACCCGCAACCTGTTATTCGAACGATCGTTAAAACTCACGAGTCAAGTCAAGGCAGTACTATTATGGGCCTATACATCCTCGCACACGCAGAGTTATGGGGTGTCGGGCATTTTGGGTTATGGGGTTATGGAAGCCTGTCAATTCAGTCAAGTAATTTCGGAATTCTGATCTATGGCACCCATGTTTAGTGGTTATATGTCCTCACACACACACCGGATTACGGAGTTACGAAATTACGGGGTCATGGAGTTAGGATGTCTGCCAACCCACAGTCATATAATTTCGGATCTCAGATGTATAAGATCCATGTTTTCACAGATGGTCCGCTCGTCTCGGCTTATGGGGTGCGAGGTAATGGGTTATAGTGCAATAAGATCATGAATTCGAACAATTTTCCGACCATCAAGTACTCAAATCAGTATGAAATCCTGAAAATCGCTTTCTAGAGAAGTGTTCTGATGTTAGGGTCAAAACATGAACTGATTCGGGTATTCCGACTTTATAAAACTGGCTATAGAAAATAATGGTCTGACTTACAGCCCAACCCACTTTTTTCGTGGCGCTGTTTGAATATGAGGAAACGTAACTCTAACCCTATGACCCCGTAACCCCATAACCCGTGGATTTCATACATCAGGGGCTCAAACATGACTGTGGGTTGGCAGGCTTCACTAACCCCGCAATCCACAACCTCGTAATTCCATAACTTCTAACACGGGATGTGCGAGGATAACCCAATAACCCCATGATCTGCAGCATACATTTGTTACATAGTCGCTCAGGTTTTTTCCCTTTTTATCTCTAAACACTGAAAAAACACTGCACAACGCCACAAAAAAAATTGGTTGGGCCATGGACCTGATCAGTGTACCCCATATTTTGAATTCGAATCTAATGGCAGTTCGTGTTTTGACCCTAACATCAACAATCTTACATCAAGAAACTCCCCTGGAAACCTGTATACGAGATTTCAAAAAGACTTGAATAGTCAGTAATCGTTAAAACTCATGAGTCAAGTCAAGGTAGTACTATTATAGTCCTACACATTCTCGCACACGCAAGGTTATGGAGATATGGAAGCCTGTCAATTCAGTCAAGTAATTTCGGACCTCTGATCTATGGCATCCATCTTTTAGTGGTTATATGTCCTCACACATACCGGAATAAGGAGTTACGAAATTACGGGGTTATGGGGTTAGAAGGTCTGCCAACCCACAGTAATGTAATTTCAGACCTCTTACGTATAAGATCCATGTTCTCACAGAATTTTCATCTTCCGCTCGTCTCGGGTTATGGGGTTGCGAGGTAACGGAATTCTGGGGTTATAGTGCAATGCGATCATGAATTCGAACAATTTTCCGATCACCAACTACTCAAACCAGTTTGAAATCTCGAAAACCGTTTTCTAGAGAAGCGTTTAGGGTCAAAACATGAACTGATTCGGGTGTTTCGACTTTATAAAACTGGATATAGAAAATAATGGTCTGGCTTACAGCCCAACCCACTTTCTTCGTGCCGCCGTTTGATTTTGCTCGTCTCATTTTGTTTTGTCAAAGAGATATGTTTATTTTACGACTAACCTGTATCAGTGATGTATAGTTTTCGGGTACAGCACCATCTATCGCCTAGTTCGTGAAACAATTTAAATGTTGTTAGTGATTTAAGTTTATAGTTTTCTTTACATTTAATAGGAGATAATCTAGTTTAGTGATCTTGTTAAGAGATGGCGTTGATTTTTTTATGTGCCGAGTAATGTCTCGATCGTTGTTGTGAGAAGTAGGAATATAAAATGCGAACTGTTAACAACTGGAGAGGCGGCAAACGGTGGATGTATGAATTTCAACGGCGGCGTTCTATCGAGTTTGACCAGTTTGAGATTTTATCATCTAGTAATAAACCGGTCGTCAGGCGAAATCGCGTGACAAACCATGACAACATAAAATACAGTCACATGGCCTTTATTCTTTTCTGGTCTCTATATTTCTCGTCTATTTTTTTTCACTTTCATTAATTAAATAAATGAAATATGTATATATGCAAACAAAGCGTACATAATGAAATATGTATGTATGTCGACATACATTATGAATACGGAGGCAGCGCATTGAGTGGATTTTAAATAAAATTGTATGTTCCATAACTTTGCACGAGCCCACTGTGACATATACAGCAGTCAAAATTAATTTAAGGACGTTTCACTCAGTTTTGTCTCAATACTGAAAATGTAAAATACTTTCTCCACTGATATAGCAACATTTAATTTTTACAAATGATGAACTTTTCTTTACGTGCAATAATAATCGCAGTAATGCCTTAAGTCGTTTGAAATAAGGAGCCCCGCCAAATTTACATCCAATCTATGTTAATTGCATGTGTTATTAACATATTTACGTTCCATACACACTTAAAGTGTTTCCTTTAATTTCACATTTCGTTGAATATGCAAAAAAATACTATTTTTAGATATGTGCGTAAAACATCAAGAAAAATTTACTCAATCATATTCGGTGGATACACACATAGTTCTGACTTGTATACAGAGTGTAAATTTAAGCAGGGTTCAAGTAGTTTTTCAACTGCACTTTAATTTATTATTTACGGCGCCAAGAATTAGCCTGGTAAGTTGTATCAGTGCAATACCAGCGTTGCCAGTTGTTACCTTTTTTTAGCAACTGTTAGAGAGGATAAAATTATCTATCTGTACTCGACTTTTTTGTATCAAGTGCCGGGACACCATGTATTTCCTTGCAATTTTGAATCACGAAAGATAATATTTATACTGGCATATTTAAACAATATTTCCTTGATAGTTTAACAAGACAACCGCTCTTAACCAACTTTAAATTACACTAATGTAATACCCATCTCCATTTCGCTTGTGCTGGTCCTTTTGTTGAAGTTAATTGTCCTGAAATGTTATTTAAACGAAAATGCTTTTTATTATATAATTCAAACGTCGCTCCACATTCCATATTATGCACGAACTGCACGGTTGTAATGAGGCCATAGAACAACGACCAAACTGTTTATAAGCTTATCGGAAAGACTATTTCTGAAATGAAAATGTACAAACGGCTGAAAGGTGGCGCTGCAATCGACGTGCTCTAAGGCGGCATGCAATCGTCGCATAAATATATCTAATGTCACACCAATACGTTTACAAATTGCGTTTAATTTTGATAAAAGCGACTTGCTTCAATTTCAGCAACTCTATAGCCGAGCTTTAAAAAATGTCAAAGTATGTATCACAACACCGTATGGTACTCGCGTGTATTTCCCTTTTGGTTTGTTGAATACTGTGAATATATCACAGGGGAACTAGGGAATGTCTGGACAGAACTTATCTAGTACAAAGAACGAAAATATGATGCATCCGATGTGAAAAATTACTAAAACTTTTTCAAGTTCGAGAAAACTATATCCAGCCGTCAAAAATGATATGTACAGGGTTATAATATTTCCCGTACATAGGAAAAAAGCAGTAATGACCACAATCGTAGACATTTTTGCATTTGGCAGATACCAGCCAAAATTATTCATTTTTTTGACATAACACCCTACGTATTTTTACATATTTGGCTAGACCGTTTCCTTAATTTTACAGTGGTATAAGGTTTGACTAGTCTATCCTCCTTTTCTTGTAAAACATTATTTCAATAATTCTGTACATGCAAAGAAAGATGGAGGTACCAAAATGACAAATATGTATTTTGCAAAATTTATGCCGATGTTTGGATTTTTAATAATTTAATACATACAAAGCCCAAAGCAACGGTACAATTCAATATTAATCATGAATTGATAAATAGTCCCATTGCAAATAATTAATCCTATTTATGAACCAGTTGCAAGCATGCCAGTAAGTTTTTTTCCCCGAATAATAAATGTCGTGAAATTAGTGACATGCAAGTTGTGCCATAGTTTTCAACATGAAAACTCTTTTATTAAAACAAGGTACTTTGTAAAGCATAAATATATAGTATATAAATACAGT
This sequence comes from Anoplophora glabripennis, assembly GCF_000390285.2. NCBI lineage: Eukaryota > Metazoa > Arthropoda > Insecta > Coleoptera > Cerambycidae > Anoplophora > Anoplophora glabripennis. Next base: position 994,253 of record NW_019416235.1, read on the forward strand.
GAATTTAATAACAATTGAATACGATTTCCTGTTTCGTGTGGTATCTAAATATTTCTCAGCAATATTTGCTAAAATAGAATTGTTGCATTAGTGTATAATATGAAATCATGTACACACTTTATGCACTAATGCGAAATGATTCGATTATGATTTTTTGATATAAAGAATATTCTATTTTACCAGATATTAGTGCATAAAATGAATACTTTCTACGCATCTTATATACACTAGTGCGAAACGGTTCCATTATAATTTGGTTTATAAAGTATTATATCGTTTCAAACACTAGTGCGTAACATAAACTTTACACACTTTACGCACTATTGCGAAATAAATTGACTATCATTTTACCTATAAAATTTTATATCATTTCAGGCATCAGTGTATAAAAATAAATCATTTATATACTTTATGCACTAGTGCGAAATGACTCGAATACGTTTGATATATACAATATTCTATTTTATTAGACACTAATGCATAACATGAAATACTTTACGCATTTTATACACTAGTGCGAAACGGTTCCATTATAATTTGGTTTATATAGTATTATATTGTTTCAAACACTAGTGCGTAACATAAGCTTTACACATTTTACGCACTATTGCGAAATAAATTGACTTTCAATTTATCTATAAAATATTATATCATTTCAGGCATCAGTGTATAAAAATAAATCATTTATATACTTTATGCACTAGTGTGAAATGATTCGAATACATTTGATATATACAATATTCTATTTTATTAGTGCAACAATAATGCGCAACATAAATTTTAACGCATTACGCATTACTGTGAAATAAATTGATCATTTCATTTATAAATATTATATCATTTCAGGCATCAGTGTATAAAAATAAATCATTTACTACTTTATGCACTAGTGCGAAATTATTCGAATACGTTTGATATATACAATATTCTATTTTATTAGACACTAATGCATAACATGAAATACTTTACGCATTTTATACACTAATGCGAAACGGTTCCATTATAATTTGGTTTATAAAGTATTATATTGTTTCAAACACTAGTGCGTAACATAAATTTTACACATTTTACGCACTATTGCGAAATAAATTGACTATCATTTTATCTATAAAATATTATATCATTTCAGGCATCAGTGTATAAAAATAAATCATTTATATACTTTATGCACTAGTGCGAAATGATTCGAATACATTTGATATATACAATATTCTATTTTATTGGTGCAACAATAATGCGTAACATAAACTTTAACGCTTTACGCATTACTGCGAAATAAAGTGATTATTATCATCGTTTCAATCATCAGCGTATAAAAAGAAATCATTTACACACTTCATGCACTAGTGCGAAATAACTCGATTACGTTTGATATATTAGACACTAGTGCATAACATGAAATACGCATTTTATACAGTAGTGCGGAACGGTTCCATTACAATTTGATTTATACGTTTCAGACACTAGTGCGTAACATAAAAAAAACTTTACGCACTTTATGTACTACTGTGAAATAAATTGATTATAATTTGATTTATAAAATACGTAATTTCAAGCATTAGTGTATAAAATGAAATTATAAGACACTATGTACTAGTGCGAAATGATTCGGTTACGATTTAAATTTATAAAATATTCTATTTTATCAGACACTAGTGCAGAAAATGAAATACTTTCTACGCATTTTATACACTAATGCGAAACGGTTTCAATATAATTTGAAGTATTATATCGTTTCAGACACTACTGCGCAACATAAAAAACTTTACGCACTTTATGTACTGCTGCGAAATAAATTGATGATAATTTGATTTACAAACTTTATGCACTAGTGTGAAATGATTCAATTACGATTTGAATTTATAAAATATTCTGTTTTATGAGACACTAGTGCGTAACATCGAATACTTTACGCATTTTATATACTAGTGTGACACGATTCTATTATAATTTGGTTTATAAAGTATTATATCGTTTCAGACACAAGTGCGTAACGTAAAAAACTTTACGCACTTTATGCACTACTACGAAATAAATTGACTATAATTTGATTTATAAAATATTATATCGTTTCAGGCATCAGTGTATAAAATGAAATACTCTACGCACTTTAAGCATTAATGCAAAATTATTTCATTATAATTTGATATACAAAATATATAGTTTCAGACACTAGTATATAAAATTACACACTTTATACACTAATATACACTATGCACTTTATTATACACTAATGAGAAATGACACAATTATAATTTGATTTATAAAATATTACTGTACAGGGTGATTCGTAAATAAACTGACATAGTATATGCATATAGAGTGTATCAAATAAGATTATTTAGAGAAACTTAGCTGTAAACCAACCTGTATCTCTGCGTAACATTACATATTTTTTCCGTCACGTTAATTGACGTTTGATTAATTTTTTTGATATAATCAAAAAATGTATGTATGCAGGAAATGCTTAGGATTTCCGCTAGATTTGCACGGTACATCACCTATACAGCGTCATATATCTGCAGCCTTACCCTATCCAGACTTTTAATACAAATAATTTAAATTTCTGCGGCTCCGTACCCTGATATTTCACACTGAAGCAGATGTACTTCATAATAATCATCACTATGGTTGACCTAGAGCACCATTATTTAAAATAATAATTCATTAGGGCAAAATATAACAGTACGTTATACCGAACTAAACGAGCTGTCTTAAATTAAACCTAAATGGGGATAGCGTTAAAACTGCCAGCAATTCTAGTGGATAGCGTAAAGGAATGCATTAAACTATAAGTACTGTGTCAACGGAACACAGAGGGAAAAGCAAAACGTAGATACTGATGTATTTAATTACTGGTTAACGATGTTTTCCGTAAGTTGTACCAGCTGCTATAAATTTTGTTCCAATATAAACTCTGTCGCACAATTACATTAGACGAGTGAATGGATTTTAGAGTCCCAGAGACCTTTAGGGTTAAAGGTTAAAAATGCAGGAATGCAAGCATCTGAAAGGAAATATTTTCTTGGAATTGTTGTGGTGGAACGAAAAATAAGCTTAAATTGTATTCCGTGCCCAGATGTAAGTCTATACAGTAACGGGTTGCCAAGTCATGTGTCCAGAAAATTATTTAAATATAATAATAAATACAGTCTTTCATTTTCATACTGTAAATTGAATCTAACCCTAATCAACAAAAAAAAAACAGTAACCGGCTTTAAGAGTGAATAAAATTAAACTAATATTATAAAATTTAAATTTGGACTACTTAAAAACAAAATCTGTTAAATGCTGTAAGAGGTTGGCGTGACCCAGAACTTATGGTTGGCCGCCATTACGTGAAAACGGAAAGAGTAGCTAGGAAACCGCAAGCGGAGATCTTATAGCATTAGCTATATGAGTATGTGACTTAAAATCCCACCTTTTTAAATTTACCATCGCGAGGTCTGTGATGTCCTCGAAATTATTTCTCTCAATCTCAAATATCACTTTATATATCATGTGAAGTCGTTCTTTTCTTCTCAACAACTTTTATTACAAAAGTTTTCCGATATCCAAGAAAAATAAGACGATGTGTATACAGAAATTAAACACCAGCAGATCAATTTCAACTGATTTCGTCAGCGTTACTTTGGAAAACAAGAAACTTTCAATGTTTATATTCAATACTGACATGTTTTAATTAATTTGTTAGATGTGACCCAGATAAAATCAGTGACAGACTTGATACAACCAGTGTTTCTCTGTAAACACATCATATGCTAGAAAAATTGGGTGTAATTTTTATCCCTTGTTTATTTACAGTATTACCGCACTTCTTCAGCTTGCTGTTTTCGAGTTAGGCTCTTTAAGGTAGAGCCTCCACCAGAACTTCTAGGCTCTTGTTGATTCTAAAGCCGCTAACTCAGTCGTGGCGAAGCATACGTAGAGTCGCCACTGAAGATGTCGGCGGTGAATGGCGAAACGTTTGGAAGCATTGGATGTGAGGCCAATACTGAACCTCTAGAAGACCGCCATTGTCTGGAGAGCGGTTTTGTTCGTAGCGGCTTCAGAACCAACAAGAACTGAAATGACGGTCCTAGGGGTTCTGATAGCCTGTCCGGCGCCACATAGCCTAGCCCGAGAACAAGGGCAGGTCAAAGATTCCTAGCTAAGCATAAGGAACTGTATCTGATCACAGTATAACAATCCCAAAAACCATTGGACTTTCCATTTTCCCGTAATGGCGGCCAACCATCACCCTGTACATTTAGCTCAAAAAGTTTTCTATTAAAAATAAAGCACTTTTATTTTAGATCTGAATTTTCTTTTCTAATTCTTTCCCCCCAAAAAAAACTATTAATAAACATATTCTACACAGTGAAGTGTATCGCTTTTCAAAATAACATATTTTAAAAAACATCCTGTTCATATTATAGAATCTAATTAATGAGGCAATTTTTAGTTAATTTTAAGAAAATAAAAGGATTGCTTTTGTTTCAAATCTAATATTTAGTAAAATGTTTAATATAAATAGGAATTCAATTATATTTATCCCTAGCACGAACAGGATTTTATTTTTATATAAAAATTTCCCCACTAAATAAGGGAGCTTATCCGACGTCACATATTCCGCGACACTTTGTATGTGCGGCGCAAAGTTAGTAAACATATCCGCAGCCACACTTTAAAATTTTGAATTATTGAGCTAGGAGCAGGTGTTCCTTGTCTATGTTTGGACAGTCTCATATTGTCGCGTTTATCAAGCTTTTCTCGGTACATGAAACTTTCAACCACTTCCAACCGTAGAATGGCAACTTAAATGCAGCTTTATCTAATTAGAATTTGAGTGAAAACTTAAGAGCTGTATTATATAGAAATATCTTCACGCCGTTTTGTTGTATATACCATTCAGTTAAGTATACGCTGCAGAATTCTGGGGACAATTTCGAGCATCTGCCGCAAACTGCTTCTCACGTTGTCTTTTTGTCTTGTTTTTTGTTCATTGTATTACGGCAACTTTGTGATGGAAATATGTAATTCGTATAGTTCATAGAGCATATTTCTCGACGCCCACTGCGACTAAAATGTATGGCTTTCGCGTGTTTAAATATATGATAACTGATAATAAAAATCGTTCGGAGTGAATCGTTCAGTGAAATTATTGAGTACATTTTCAGTCAATATTGGGGTTTTTGATCATTTTATTCATTTGTGATTATATTTAAACTAAAAACTGAGTACTTTCTCAGTTTCAGCTGGCGGGTCTCAGCCAGGACAGCAGATATATCCTAATTAATCATTTATGAGTTATTTATTTTTGCACTCAATATTTAGATAATTAAAAACCAAGTCTGAGTAAAAAATGACTCAATAATAGTTAAATTTAAATCATATTAGAGAAAAAGTCAACTCTAAATTGGTTTTATCTACTTGGAATATAGTCAATTGATAGTAGCAGTAACTTGGATTTTCTTACTAACTTGGAACTTTGAATAGAGTAAAAATTTCACTTAATCTGATGTGGACAGAAATTGGTAGATTATTGAGTGAAATTAAGTGAAATTTGAGTGAAACTTTTTTGCAATGAAGGTTAAATTTTTGTCGGGTCCTAGCCAGTCCTGCTGATTGTTGAGCGTAAGTTGTTCATTTATTATTTGACACGTTTAACATTTTCAAAAAAAGTCCTATCCAGAACGTGTAGAAACGACATATATTAGTAATCTTGATGTCAAACTGTGGCTACATACGAGACATAATATTGTACGAACAAGGAGACTGAATGTCAAATTATAATTATTTCACTTTAAAATATGAAGTATTTTAGTACCGCAATATTAGCATTATAAGAATATTTCAAGTTAATTACAAATGTGAATACATAATTAATGTAAATTATTTGAACTAATTAGTACCCACAAAATGGAAAAAAGTCAACGTCGTGTATACAGCTGGTTCTATTGCTGTATAGGGTAATCCAAATAACTCTCACATCACATTCAACTTATATTGTTTCTTTTCACAACCAACTGTAACCGATACATTTTCTATTTAATACAGCAACTTAACTTTGTAATTTTTTGACAGTGTTTTGAAACGTTAAAAATTGGATTCACTGGTAAAATATTCTAACAGCTGTTGGCTACATAATACAGATACTGGACAGTTATCCGTGCCTGGTTAATGAATTGTAAGGTACCAGAGTCGACGTTCGGACACCTCATACGATGGGTCCGCAGAGGTCCTGCAGCAGTCTCCGTCTTCGATTTGGCAAGTTTTCAGTACACTTTTATTTAACTATTACAAAAAATAATATTCACGGGCGTAGTACTACTGTACTGTAGGGAATAATAAAATAACAGGAGAAGAAAATGGAAAGTAAGAAATGTAAAGGTAAAGGAAAGTAATTGGAAGTATACATTCCCTCTCCGCATAAGTATTCTTTCGCAGACAGTAGAGTTTGAAGTTTTATGAGACATGTGGTGATTGAAAGCTGTATTAGTGATTAGGCAAACTGTGCTAGGACAGACCTAATTAGAGTAATTTAGTGATAGTTATTACAAAATTCCATATATCTATGACAATGAACTTGTTGGTATTTATAGTAAATATCAGCAAAACGTCGTTGAGGCATCGCAAGCAGTGATTGAAATGCCGAACTATATTAATTAAGGTGTCATGAATTCTGTGCTGGTCTTTGTTCAAAATGGTCATATATGGCTAAGAACAAAAAGAGAAGTAATTTTTTGAAGGTTAACTAATGACTTCAGTATGACAGAATTGATTATTTTAAACGTTTTGGAGATAAAAATTTTAATCGAAGGCAAACGGATTTTCAGTCACTGAATAAAACTTACTTGTAATTGAGAAAACGGCCCTCAAACAAAACTCAATAAAATATTTATAATGGTGCGTGAAACACGAGCAAGTCGATATCACAAAATATAACACTTCAAAACTTTTCAATGCCCATTCAAATTACAATACGGATCCGATAGAATTTCTCGTGTAATATCGTGAACTACACCGCTTTGTAGGGGAGTTTCATATTTTTCATTCAGCAAGTTCCGTAATGATTTGTCTCTAAAGTTCTTAGAGCATGTTTCGGCGTAAGAGAGTCTACACCAGATAACTTTCAACTACCCCGACCGAATTTGGCGGTCTGACACTGAGGAAATCATTTGTAGAGGACGAAGATTCAAGATTATTAGATACAGTAATCGATACTGTTTAAGCCTGAAATATATACTGACAGGCAACAGTTACTATTCGAAATGTCTTGAAACGCACTGAAAATTATATCTCAGTATACGTTTGCTACATTTAGTTTTTTCTTATTCAGTTCTGAAAACCATCCAAATTTATTTCTTTTTACTAAATAAAATACATAAACGAACTGGAAGAATCAAGGATTATATTGACAGGAACGGAAATTTAATTGAGCGTTACGAATTTAAACATAATTCCAATATTTACTGTACGCACCACCATATGTAAAATAGTATTTTACGCACCATGCGTATATAAAGTTATAATACGTGCGTATGTAAAGTTAATATTTTAAGCGCCATCCGTACTTAAAGTTAGTATATTACGCACCGGACGTATGTAAAGCTAGTGTTTTACGCACCGTGCATGCGTAAAGTTACCATACGTATATAAATTTAGCATATTACACACTATGCATATTTAAAGTTAGTATTACGCACCGTGCGTATGGAAAATTAGTATTTTACGCACTGAGCGTATATAAGGTTTGTATTTAAAGCACCGTGCGTATGTAAAGCTAGTGTTTTGCGCACCGTGCGCGTGTTTTACACACCATTCGTATTTAAAGTTAGTACATATATTGCGCATGTAAAGTAAATATATTACGCATCATGCACATGTAAAGTTAGTATATTACGCACCATACGTATGTAAAGCTAGTGTTTTACGCACCGTGCGTATATAAAGTTAGTGATTTACGCATTGTGCGTATGTAAAACTACTATTTTACGCGCCAAGCGTAAGTAAAGTTAGTTATTACTCACCGTGCGTATGTAAAGTTAGAATTTTACGCACCATCCGTATTTAAAGTGTATTACGCACCGTGCGTATGTAAAACTACTACTTTACGCACTGTGCGTGTGTAAAGTAAGTGATTTACGCACCACGCGTATGTAAAGTTAGTATTTTATGCAGAGTTGAGGGAAAAACCAATATTAATCTCACCCGTATATCGGCTACACCCTGTAAAGAAGCAACCGGTTCGGAAAATCAAAAATAGCCAGAAATTAGTATAATGAAGTTCCTTCCACATGTTAGTTCAACAATTTGTCAGAGCCGCAAAAAAACTAGTAACCTTCTTCAGCACAATTTAACCGAGGAAATTCCGTCTGGCACTAAGCTAGTCCGAAATATAATTATTTAATTGACTAATGTAATTCCTGTAACGTCATGACCCACCTAGCTATTCGTTCATATAACAACCTTTATTATCCCGACAGACTACAAATGGCCGTTCAAGGCTTCCCTATATTTATGTGGGCTCACTGCTGCGGACTCGTTTGGTGCCGTGATTTACAGTAAAATTTAGAAAATTACCAAGACGCCTCTGAACTAAAAACTATGCCCGCATAAATCTACCGCCATATCGGAATGGCGCGTGATGCTGCTCATTCCCAAACTATTGGGATTCGAAAAAAAAAATGTACCGTTTCGGCGTCTTAGGGACTTATCAGTAAAATAGTATAGAAATGATCATAAACATAACACTTAACTCAATTAATATCTCAAGTGTGACTTTTGGGAATAAAGGGGATGTGTAAGCCGGGAAGGGTGTAAATCCATATTAGATACGGTTTCTGAACAGTTAAATATCTTATTAGGAGGGTATGTACAATATTCGCAGTTACATGCATTAATCCACTTCTCTCTTGTTTTTCCTTTCTACTTATTTTGTTCTGGCTGGCTAATCTGATATAAAAGAATTGATGTGAGAGAGTTTGTATAACTTACATTATTTACAATTTAATATAGTAGTCTTACTCTAACATTTATAAAACAATCTCTTATAGTTTCAATAAATAATAGTATCTTTTAGGATATGTTTTCAGATTGCCCAAAGGTATTTACAAAAAAAAAGTCGACACTTGCAAAATTTTTGAAAGAATTTTAAAATACAAATTGTAAATTACCTTATTGATCACAGTCGCGTGCGCCTCTGGTCTTTGGAGTGGGGTAGAGGGCGTGGCCTCAGGTATGGTCCAGCTCCTGCCTGTGCAGCAGGGTACCGCAACCACTATCATATTGCGCAGGCAACAACCCGAAGCACCATAGCATTTTAAATGTAAACTATCTTGATCTATCTATTTCATTTTAATTAATGCAGGGTGTTAATGAACTTATGTCAAAAATTTAAAGGGGTGAAAAAGGAGCAAAAACTGAGTTAACTGATGTCACGAACTTGTATCGGAAGTTTACGGTCATAGAGAAAAGAGCTAATTAAAAGTATGTTTGAAATTGTTTTGGAACTGCTGAAATAGGTACATGTATTTTATCGCGGCCGGTACTTATAAAAAATTTTGTAACACTTTTCACGAGTTTGTAGGTTTCTTATAAAGCCGGACTGTATTCGAAAGTCAGTTTGTAATACATTGTTGTAGTGATTGCTGTGCTGTTTTTCAAGAGTACTTTTAATAGCCGCATTTCCAAGTTTTCTTTTGAAAATGGCGCATATATTTAGCAATCGCATATCGCCTTGGTGGCACGACAGCTTGTTTCGTTTAGTGCATTTCACGAATTGATACGGACCGCTACGTCTAAAGAAATTTTAAAATGTCAAAAATGCAATAAAGAAATTGACGACGTTACAGATGCTGCAATGGGTATTTTTAATTGACTTAACTCCGATTTTTTCATCATATGCAATTGTTTATGACACTAACATAAGTGCTCAAAGCTGGACAAATTAAAATATGTTGCGTTGCGATAGCCGTAAATGTTTGACTCAAAAGCAACAATTTCGTATATTTATTTATTTAAATTACATTTTGTACACAGTTAAATTAATTTGTTTTGTTTTGATTATTTCATATTTTTGTGTTAACTTTAATGCTCCCCCGCCCTGTAGAAAAACAAAATAAATTCCTTTTGAGCAATAGTGGAAGTCACATTTGCTTATTTCTCCCACATGACATTTACAATACCCTTATAGCCTACTAATTCTGATATAAAGGGATGGTATCATCAGTTTTCATCCATCAATTGTCTTCAACACTGACAGAAAAAAAATACATCAATGTTATAGCATTACTTCGTTATTCTCTTTTGTCGCCACGTTTGGTATGTTATCCTGTAGAAATTCCGTATATGCGTAGGAGTTAAACGTAAAAAGTTGTAAATGAATAGCTCTATTTCATTTATAAGTCATACTGGTGTTCAAAATTTCTCATTTACTTTATTTAATCGGAAGAGCAACTTGAAATGACTGATAATAATGGGCAAATAAAGTTTCAATCAGATATAACTCCTCCGAGGTTTTCTCATGTACGAACAGATAATATCCAACAAACACACAAACTTGTTTAAATACACTGACCAAATCATCCGATGTGGTATTTGACGTATATCTAGAAGGCCTGACTAATGGATTACCCGACGTTGCGGATGTACTACATTCACTTCCGCTGCACCAAATATTAAGCAGCGTTAATCAAAGGCAGTTAGTGTATTTTTACAGACGATACATATTTGTTTTTCTGTAGGAAAACCTCCATTTACCGCTGCTTCAAATATGAAACATTTACGGGTACGGCAACTACACTAGACGGTTAAAAAATGTACTGGATGTTTTAGTTGTAATAAGGTATAGGTATTTCTTTTTTTTATAAAGTTCTGTTATGTAGTAGTATTTTGGTAAATAATAAATAAATAATTAAAAAAAACTGTGACTTGTTCGAGTATAATTTTTTTTCTATCTTCAATTTCTATGTCCTTTCATGCCAGTTCGTACTTGTTCATATTGGTCGCAACACGGAACAATTATATTATAGAATAAACAGTTATAAGTTGGGTTGAGACGTGTAAGTGGTTTAATGTTATTGTGTTATTAAATAGTCCAGGAAAATATGGAAAAAATGTGCGAACTTTTTTACTCTGATATTTGTTTATAGAAAAATGTAGGTTTTGAGGTCATAAAATATGTGTCACACAAACAACCACTAGCAATATACAGCGTTTTGAGATATAGATATACACTATGTCCCAAAATTCATTTTTTTCCAGTTCAGATTTTACAAAATCGTAAAAAATTGTCTTTTATGTCGCACTGACGACTATTTCAAACAATCATAGTCTCTTCTGTACTTTAAAAAACGTACCTACTCTTTATTAATCTTTTTCTACTTACTTTAAGCTTTTTTTTCTCAAAAAAAAAAACATCGATAAACACATAAAATTCACCAAAGTATCTTAGGAATAACGTGATTCGTTTCAGTTCCAATTCATTTCAGCGAAAAACAGAGAATTGTTTGAATTATGATTGGATGCGGAGATAAAATTCGTAGTCAACAGTATGTGGCCTATTTCACCATAAGTATCCAGACCAGAGAATTAGTCGAGCTACAATAAGTAAAATATCCAAAAAGTTTGGAGAGGAGAAACCGGAAGTATAAAAGATTTACCTGGATCAGGAAGGCGAAGAACGGTAAGCGAAAATGACCGTCAAAATGTGATACCAACCTCAACTTGTCGAAGACAGGTTCACAGAACTCGGAAGCCTCAAAAGTTGCATCCTTACAAAGTTAACGTCTTACAAGAGCTATGGGCAGATGACACAGACAGAAGGTTACCGTTTTGCGAGGAAAATAGAAATTTATTTGAAAGACCACATAATTTGCACTGACGAAGCAACTTTTTGCTTAAACAGAACCGTGAACAGGCAAAATATTAGGTTCTAGAGCCCAGAAAATCCTCATTGAATGCAAGAAAAACATACACAACGTCCGGATAAAGTGAATGTTTGGGCTGGAATAGTTGGAAATCGTATACTGGGACCTTATTTCTTTGAGGGCAATTTGACAGGCGTCATTTATTTTAATTATTTGCGTTTTCAACTGATTCCAGCCCTGGAATTAATTTTTCCGATATGCCTGCTGGTGATGTTTGGTTCCAACAAGATCGTGCCCCTCCACATTTTTGCCTCGATGTAAGAAATTACCTTAATGAAATTTTCCCAAATCGATGGATAGGCAGAAGAGGACCGCTTGAATGGCCACCACGCTTCCCTGATTTAACCCAGCTAGATTTTTTTGTGGGGTTAACTAAAAAGCAAAGTGTATGTGAACAAACCAGACACTATCGAAGGATTGAAAAATCGTATCAGAAAAGAAGTTCGAAACATAACACCAAATGTTATTCAAAATGTAATTGATAACTTTGAACACCGAATTGGGCACTGTGCAATGGTTAATGGGGGCCACTTTGAACATTTGCTGTAATAAAATAAAAAGTAGTACTAAATTANATGCCCCATAACTTTTTTGTTTGTGACAAATATTAGGACCTTGTAAAAATTTCTGTTTATATATTTTTTTAATAATTTCCAGAAAAATATATTTCCTTTGAATTTTTTTTACCTTGAATATTAAAAAATAGAAAGTAATATAATGAAATTGAAAATTTAAATTTGATGACTATAGGAAAGAAATTTTCTGGAGCTGCAAGGGCATAATAAAACAAATTATATCAATATAATTTTTTTTATTTATTATTAAAAAACAAACTTTTTTATTTATTATTTTTAACAATTGTTTAAGGATTTCCATATCTAGATTTCTTATATAAAACTGCTTTATCGATGTCGTAAAAAAATTTCAAAACAGATTTTTTTTGGAAAATATTAAAAAAGCGCATAATTAATTCGTAATGTATGATGCCCATAAATATTCAAACCTCGGAAAACCATATCAGATTTTCCAAGAATTTTCCGTAATTTTCTTTTCTCTAAGTCAAATGAATTGACCATTATTTTGGCTCCAAAGCATTAATTTTCAGATAATATGTACTTCATTTAAAAAATATACGGGAAAACTATTGGGAAATCGAAATCTTTCATAGGAGCAATTTTGTAGGATATTTAATTTTGAAAAACCTTTATTTGCATCTTCATTGAGATATTGGCTGTTTTTGGTGAAAAAATGCGAAAAATTATATATAACCTATATCTCAAAACGCTGTATGTTGCGTATGTGACACATGCTTTCTGACCTAAAAACCTACACATTTCTATAAAAAATCTCAGAGTAAAAAAGTTCGCTTATTCCATCTTTTTCATGTCTAACTTCGCTGGACTACAATAAGTATGACAATAATGAACCTGTTACGTTTTTAACTTACGGTGAATGTCAGCAAAACGCTGCAGAAGCACCGCGCGCCTTCAACGGGTCCCTATCAAACAAATTGTACGAAAACACGTGTACGACGTGAATACTAGTTTTATTTGTTTCGTTGGAAAATAATAGATAACAATCCTGCATCTTGGTAGTTTTTAAAAATGTATGAGATATATAGCGCAGAATGCTCTCTTTTAAAATTTATCCCTTACGTCATAACGGCATGTGAGAATTGAACACAATACCCACAGATATAACTCAGGCTGACCTTAATTTGGGAGCTCATAAAGCTAGCAAAGAAAGAGCAAGAGCAAGAAGTGAGCTTACTGGATTTTATCGTAACGATGTAGCGACGATCTGAGCAAATCGACCATGGATGCGAACTAATATATTTTGAAAGCATCCCTACATAAAAAGGAACTAATTTCCGTTCGGGCCGGAAAGCTAGGACTAAAACTGTTGGAAAAGTTAGGGGGCAAACGATCTCGCGTAGCTCACAACTGCGGTCACTAAAGATCCTCCAATAGATTAAACGCTTAACCCCTATCTCCTTACTACTCTCTTTGCATTGATTAATTACCCCTGCTTCTCATTTCCGTAACTTTGTATTTTACATCATCAAAAAATATATACGGGCTGGAAAAGTACCTTATTTTTAAGTCATCAGTTTTGTATACAAGAAATCGCACTTTTAGTAAGACAGTAATAGAACAAGAAAATCGCCAGAAATGTTGAAGTACAAGGATTCCTTTAATTGTTAACCAGGGGCGTACCGGAAGAAAGTCTGGGGGGCTGAAAAGAAGGCTGGCCTCAGAAAAAGTATCACCTTGTAGATCGTGACAACTATTAGGCAGGGCTAATGATGCAGGTAATCTAAGTTAGTCTACGTTCCAAATTTGAAGAACACATCTCAAAAATTGTGGGAGATACAAAGAAAAAACACTACATTATCTTCATTTGAAGTTATTTGTTTTTGGTAAATGTATTGTTTTCCGTTTCTTATAAACACTAAATTAAACTGTCACTGCCGGAGACTAACAACAAATTGACAGTTTAGTTGTTTGTTTTTAAGTTTTGCTAAAAATTCCACAGCTATCCTCGCAAAAAATTACATGATTTTAGGTGATTACACAAAAAATAGTAGATAACTTAAAAACTAGATAGGTATAGGGAACCCTGATACCGTTTGAAAGAGAATAAAATTGTGTATCAGAATAAAGAAAAACATACAGGGTGTTTCATTAAAAAAAACGACTTATGAAGGTTTGAAGTTAATTAAATTCGGCATTAAATTTCTAGCACCCTGTATGCAATTAAGCCACTTTGAAAGTATGGATGGGAAGCTTAGGGGTCCAGCTATCCCCCCTATAAATATTGTTGCTTTATCTTACTATAAAATACACATGGTTTGAAGCTAGTCAGTTTCTCTCCATTTTTTTGAAAAAAAAAAAAATATCCCGAAAACGGCTAATTTTAGGAATAGGGAAATTTCATAAAAGTCCACGTAGAATCCAAAATTGCAATAATATATAGGGTGTTCCATTTAAAATAAGCAAGTTGATGGCGACTTTCGGTATAACCGGAAGTGGTACATGGACGCCATTATTTTAGTTGAGAAGGGCATGCCCGTTAGTCCGGTATCCCAAATTTTCAAAATTCAAATCGACGTAGTCTCTGAAATAATTCTAATGGACCGTAACCGTGAGACACCCTGTATATACAGCCGCTCCGTACCGTTAATGGATCACCCTGTATAAGAACAATATTCGACTTTATTTGAAAAGATTTTTTAAAACAACTTTTTTTAATTTGTTTGAAGATAGAATAAAAAATACAATGCTCCGTTACTATTCGAGATACAAAAAATAAATAAAAGTGAAAAGGGATAATGGAACAACCCATAATTGACCTTGGCGTAAAATTCTGCATATGGTGGTGCAAATAATTTTATATTCGATTGCAGCGTTCCCAAATTATATAGAAAAAATATCCCTTACAAAATTGTACAGCTGTTGATAAAAAAAATCCAGCCTAAAGAATTTAAAGAGATTTCAAACTGTTAACACGCCTTTTTATACAAGACAGTTTAGGGGGGAAACCTTTTATTGTCTACAGCTGTACCACTTTATTTAAGAAAACAAAATATTGTTTACCGCTTACGCCTAATTTCAATGTAAAAGTTTCCATGGTGTAGATGGAGACAGACAATACAAAAACATTTTTATACCGTTTTCAGGTATTTTCGTTCAATATGAAAAAAACTAATATAATTTTCGGTGAGTGGTTCCTGGTAAAAACCATTAACAGAAAGTTTTGTTACACGATACTTTAAATTTGGATTCTAAGAGCACGATATTAATAAAGTTTACTGTAATGGGTTACATCGTTTCATTTTACGCGGTTACATTTTAATAGAGAAAGTATTTCATATCACCCGAAAGCGATATGTGTACGTATATATTTTGAAGCTTCACAAAATACATGCAAGGGAAAATGTTTTATTAAGTAGAACTCCCTAACGGTCCCTAATGCAGACGAATGTGTATTTAATATTTTTTTAGGATCACTTTCTTTGTATAATGTGCGTAACAGAAATATTGGGAGGGGAACGTGACGTAACATGTCAAGGTACGAAGAAAACCAGTTTAAGTCAGGTGACAAATGTACATATTTAGGATTGAATTTTCATTCAGATTTTATAAAAAAATAATACGCAACTCTTTGGATATTTATTAATCCGCTCTCAAATACGAATTTTAGTCTTACTTTGTTTTTTTGTAAGGAAGTTTACTTTAAATTAATACCTGCCTTGTCCTTAGCCTTAAAACCTTTGTATTATCCCTCACACTGACATCAGACACTACCCGCGTACTATGCGACGCGTACATTAACCGCGAACTCATAAGCAGCTTTTAGCCGGCCTCAGTTCCCTCCTAAATCACGTTATTTTTACCGCTTCGCGTGTAGAGGTAACTGCAGCATATTGTAAGCAAGTGTGACGCGCCTACAAGCAAACAATTTCTGGCCTCACTGTAGTGGGGATAGAGGGGACTGGGAAGTAATAGTATCCAATGCTGCGCCAATATTCAAACAATTATTTTATACTGTTATTTTGATTTTTGATAAATGTAATAGGTCATTGGAAACTAGTTTACCAAACTGTTGATGTAGATTACTAGTAGAATAGTTGGTATTAAAATACCTACGTGTGAGAGCCAAATTTTACAGTGAGGCTCGCTCATTAATATATTTCATATACAGTGTAGGGAAGTACCGATGGTCTATCAGAAGTTACGTGAGAGCGATAAAGTAAGCCATAGAAATCCATGTGATAGACAAGGATGGCTATAATGAAGGCGTCTAATAGTCAACGCCCATTTCGCCCTTCCACAAATAAGAAGTGGATCTTATTTGTGGAAGGGCGAAA